>NC_046154.1:180733814-180893814 GCF_011064425.1 Rattus rattus | reverse complement strand
AATGGAGGAAGAGGAAACATTACACTTTTACTAGCGTAACCTTCATGCTGCTTTCAAGCTATCACCAATGAGTTACCCTTAAGACGTTATTATGTCTCACATAAAATATGCTATTAATACTCTTCATGACAAGCTCTTTCTTGAAGAAGAGTTAAACACTGAGGAGTTTGTATACCCATTAAGCAGATGTGTCTTTATTTGTCAATTATATATCATTAACAAATGATGGAGAACAGCACAAAATGTTACCATCCCTTAGTTATTAAAAGCAGAAAGAAATACAAAACATGGAGTGTACTACTTAAGTAGAAAACAACAGAGCAGCAGCCATAGTGTTATCCCTAAAAGACACTGACAAAGTTATGCTTTTATAAAGTCTGGTCCACTGATAAGAAGATATTGTATAAGTAACTGAAAGGCGACTTTATTTTGATTTTATACATTGATCTGGTTTTTAATTCAGATGCTCTCCTCTGCTAATACAACAGTCAGAAGATCATATTCTACATGCATAGTATAAAGATACATGCAATTTTTACGAATGAACATGGTTTTTTACAACAGTTATCTACAAAATAGTCAACATTGAAGTCAAATTTATTAGCAGAGTTTGCCCAAAGTAACAATATTTCTGACAAGGGCTAATGTTCAGATATTTCTTCAGCTAAGTAAATGAAATATTGTGTGTAAAATGTTGACATGGGTTTTACCCTAAATACTTTTTTCCCCAGAATTATTCCATACTTGAAAATAAGGCCAATAATGACCTCTTGACTTTCCAGTGATATAATAGGACACTTGTCTAAGGATTATAAGAGGGTCCGAAACAACACATCCTTGAACTATTCATTGATGAGGAAGAGACTGATGTAAAATTATAAAACAAGCTAAGTATGCTATAAACAACTTTATTTCAGGAGCAAACCAAATCATTGTGATGGTAGATGATGGCTAATGTATCCTCCTCCTCCTCCTCCTCCTCCTCCTCCTCCTCCTCCTCCTCCTCCTCCTCCTCTTCCTTTCCTCCTCCTCCTTCTTCTTCTCTCTCTCCCTCCCCCCCCCTCTCTCTCTGTGGGGTGTGTGTGTGGTGTGGTGTGGTGTGTGTGTGTGTGTGTGTGTGTGTGTGTGTGTATGTGTGTGTGTGAGCACTTGTGGATGTGTGAAGAAAGTTGAGCCCAAAAAGAAAATGCATACTTACAGTACTATGATTGGCACTTGCTTTGGAATCGTTAGACAGTGGAGGTCTTCCTGGTACAAAGCACTCACTAGAGGTAGCCTAGAGGTTCTATCGCGCCTCGTTCTATCTGTGCTCTGTGCCTGGGTCAATGGCAGAGCTGTGAACAAGGACTCCCTGTGCTCCCTCCAGTCCACAGTGAATTGACCTCGCTCTGAGCCGAAGTGAATCTTCACTCTCTTACATTATGTCACATCTTGTTCACAATCATACAGAAGTAATTAATACCTTATCTTTCATATTTATATTGGCATTTGAAAATCAACAGTTATTAAACCAGGAGTGACAAAAATGAATATTTCTCCCAAGTAAATGAATATTGTTTAAGCTGTGCTTCCATTGGTACCAAAAGCTGAAAAGTGTTAAAAGCACTTTGACAAAAACAAAAAAACAAAAACAAAAACAAAAAAACAAAAAACCTACATATGTAGGCTATCAGCAGGAAATATATGCACAGATTGTTGGTACAGTTCAATTTTAAAGTATAGAACTGAGCTCTATTGATATTATGAAGTTTGACAAGTACCTTTCAAGACTATTTGATCTGCTCTTTGCATGCATACAATGGAGAGTGGAGCCAGGCATCCATTCACAGCATTTATATTAAAACCTCAAATGTCTTCAACATCCAGGACATTGGAAGGCAAGGAGAAGGAAGAACAAAGTGTGGATGCTTCAGTGCTTCTTAGAAGGGTCACAAAATACTCACAGGAGGAAAGTGTGGAGGACAAACTGAAGTGAAAGGCCACCCTGAGACTGCCCCATACAACCACCCGTATACAACCACCAAACCCAGACGCTATTGCTGATGCCAAGATTTGCATGCTGACAGGGACCTGCTATAGCTGTTTCCTGAGAGGATCTGCCAAACAAAGCCTGACAAAATATAGAAGAGAAAAGAAAATATTGCTCCCATTAGTAGTGTCGGGAGATAGGGAGGGATTGGGGAGATGCATGATGCAGATGCTAAAACAGCCAAGGATGCTAAAACAGAACAAGTCCAGAGGGTAATGCACAACATGGAACCAGGCACTGAATCCAGGGCTTTTGTTTAATGACTGTATTACAGCTGCTCTTGCCATAGGAAAATAAGTTTGTTTCCTAAAACTTCCCACTAGTACAAAGGATGTCACGATTTTCTCATCATGTAAACCAGGTATATTTTTAAATGTGTTCCATTATAGAAAATGCTCTATGTAGAATATAGGTGTTTCTCATCAGTTACGTATCTTAAATATATAATAACAATTAAAATATACGTGGTAAAAGTACCATCCTGTTTCCAGCTTAATTCTTTTAAAACACTTACAGAATCTGCTCTGTAACCTGGTATTTACTGTTTTCTGTTATCATTAAGTTTCATTAACTCCAGCATATGTGACTTCACTAAGCTGCAGAGACGTTCAGCTTTCAGTGTTCCAACCATCCTGGACTCTGTGCTACAGCTCTGACGCTTCCTTTTAGCGACTATAGGTACTGGTTAACTGGTCTGAACCTCGGGTTTCTTCTATGGAAAAAGAAGAAAGTAATCATTCGGTTTTCTAGCATTCTTATGAAATACAGGTTTAAGGGGAAGTTTTTTTTTTCTTAAAAAATATTTTATACAGACATTTTATAATCTCTGTACTAGTCACTTCCTCTTCACGTTTTAACAATTAAATTGGCTTACTTGATTTTTTTTTATCAGAAGCATCTGTGCCGGTATGAGCCAGTTTTCCCTGGGGGCTGTGTTAAAAAGAACAGCAGACCTCAAGTTCTAAGTCTGGGATTACACACGGGTGACTGTGAGCCAATTTGTCACCACTTACATGGTAATCTGAGAAGAAATAATACACACACTGGTTAGCTTGTTAAAATGAGTCGGTTCTTCTGACTTTACAGAAACACCCATCTCAGTTAAGGGAAAAAATAATAAAATATGTAGGTTGTTTTTGTCCAGACAAAAGAGAGGAGATGAGAACTAATCCTAGCCTGTCACATGGGAGGCATAAACACCAGTGTGTGGGTCTTCGGACCCTCAGGATGTGGCTGAGAAAACTACATAGGACAAAGCAGAACTGTCTACAGAAGAATGTACAAAAATCCACCCCTAGTTGTGGACAACAAATAGTTCAGCTGAATTCCGAAGGCTGTGCAGGGTTGCTGTGCCTGTTACCCGGTGAGCGCCTGGCATCTGCAGTTCTGGCCTGCCCTAAATCTGCTCGTGTTTATAGAAAGTGTGTCTAGAACCTGGAATGGATGTGGCTTGGCTCACAATGTCATTTAATTCCTAGAGGTTAAGTGTCAGGGCTTGTGAAATATCCCGAGAGGTTTTCAGCAAGGGAGAAAGAGCTATCTTGAAATGCTGTAGGCAAAGAGAAGGAGCTAAGAGTCCATTTCAGCTAAAAGACCTACGCTGGCTGTGTCCTTTCGGTTCCCCATAAAAGGCTAGAAAGACACTCCTAAGCTTTGTAGGACTTATATAGCCAGGGTGTATAATGAGTCATCCAGCTTCAATGGGTGTTTCCATTAAAAATAGCTTTTAATTAATTAAACTCGGTGTTTGAATAGCTGACTGGGTGGGTGTTGGCCAGGTACTTGTGACCTAAATAAAAGGCCAAATGTTTTCACTAAGCAGCCATGGCTGTTATTAACTCTAATGGGTAGGTGACAAATCCGTGGAAGGCTGTTGCTAGTTGACATTGCACAACCGCAGGGAAAGTTTGGAAAGCTGGGAAAACTCGTATTTTAATAAAATTTCTTAAAAAAAATATGTCTGTGTAAACGACTCCAAAGCACATTCATCTGTAGTTAATAATACTGTAGAATTATTCTGCTCATTATACAAGGTGCCATGTATTTAACATCATATTTTGTCCCGGTTGGTGACAAAGGAAGACAACACTATCCTAATATTATCCTTGAATTGAAAGTGAGCTATTGATTTACTGGCTAATGTCTCAAAACCAGAATAAACCTAAAACTCAAGGGGATTTGAGAATTGGCCATGAGAAACAGATACTCACTGTGTCCAGTTTTTCACTGTATGAAGGTAGACCATGGGGCCCGGGCATGAGAGCTCTTGTTCAGCTGTTCGACTTGTATGGAACAGAACCAAAACAGATTACCTTGGTTATGCTAGTGAGCGAGTGATGGCTTGAAGTCAACCGACATACAACAAACAAACAAACAAACAAACAAACAAACAAACAAAAAAACATCCCAAAACAAATCTGAAGTCTGTAGACTGAAGGGAGATCATATTCACATAAAGATTCATGTTTCTGCTACGAATTCTGAAACCAGAAGGGAATAAATTCATTTGTAAATTTCCCATAGTTTTGATGTTGGTCACTATTCTCTTGTAATTTAAAAGAAAAACAACATCAGGAAACCAGGAGGCACTAGAGTTGTTTTTGCAAAATAAACCAAGTTTTGTCTCTCCAAAACATGTGGCATACTTAACAGTATAAAAGTATTCCCATTCTAAAGTGTTAGACTAACTTTCAGGTCAATAACATTTAATGAACAAAGAATATATGTGGAAAGAAGTATGATTCCATGTTCCTAGATGTTATTTTGGTAGGTTCTTTGGATTTTGCTGTGCTAGGGATTATGCATGGTAGGGAAGCGCTGTACCATTAAGTTATAGCCTAAGCTTTGTGTTCCGTGTAGTAGAGGTAGTCTCAGTTATCCGTTACCCAGAGAAACTCCTAGATGGCCTCAAAATTGCCAGCCTGGAATTCACAATCCTCCTTCCTTCATCTATGAGTTCTGGGATTACAGATATGCACTACTATACCTGGTGTAATTCTTTATCTAGTTCATTGGGAGTTGTAGTTCTTGCAGAGAATTGATAGCTGGGCTTTACATCAGATTCAGAAAGAAAATCATAACACCGGTTACTTCTGTCTGTACATCAGAGAAAGGGTTCAAACTCGCTTTCAATTCAGAGCATTTGAAAGTTTTAGAAGAGATTTCTATCTGTTCTATTTAAACCCCTGAGCTTTATTCAAATGGTGCCCGAAAACATAAAGCTTACTGTCTGATTTTCTCTTTTGAAAAGCATTGTTAGTTGGAATTTAAAGTAAAATATACTTGAATTTAAATCAGTATGCAAAGGAAAATGTTAATGATTTTAACAATAATGATTTTTGCAAGGGGTAAAAGTGGTTAACCTATTAGTAATAAAAAGATACAAACAGAATGGTAGTTCATTTGGTTGATGACGATTGTTCCTCCCCGTATATGTTTCCCTCATATTTAATAGATGAAAGGCTAGAAATTGATTTTTTTTCTGTGAGGAAAAATAAATGTTTATGGAACTTGAATAGTATGAAGGCATGGGACAAAACCTCCTATTCAAAGAAGATATGATAAAATTCCAGCTTACAAAAGGGTCAGTTCAAGTGGCAATGTGGAGGGGATTATATAGACCCTTCTTGAATTGTGTTCTTGTTAAGTTAAATTTATGATGTGGAGAAATGGGGGAAACACATCTTTTGAGCATGGAAGAAAGTCACATAATTGAGGGGTGAGATTATATAAAGTCACAGTTATTTAACAACACCAATTGTTCAATAAATCCCTATGCCCATTTTGTTCATTAATTGATACTTCCCTCCTCTAGAGTAGGTTGGAAAATTCTGCTGCTATAAAATGCATCCCGTCGTCAGTGTGGAATGAATTTAGTACTGTGCCATTTTCTTCCCTGATGTTGTGGAACCATTCTAATCTCGTGTTATGAAAGTCATAACGATAATTGTTGTAGATTGCATTATGACTCAATCTGAAATCACGTAGTAAAAACTTAATATGACTTTGTGGATAGAACCTTTAATTAAATAATGAAGGTTAAAGAAGTCGCAAGAATGGACATATAAGCAGAAAGGGCTCTGGTCCCTACAGAAAAAAAAACCAAAAATGAGATTTTCAATTCCTGTCACCACCTAGGATGCATATGAAATTTTTTATGGGTACAAAACATTAATATGTCTATAATCTAGGAAGAAATTAATTAATTTCTGATTTTCTAACTCCTAAAATGGCAGAAATGTAAAGTTTGGCAGGTTCACCTAGCCTGTCTATGTCTTATGAAAGGCCAAACAGAGTAACAGGTTCACCAAATACCAACAACCTTGGCTATTTGTTCCCTAAGAAAAAAACAAAAACCTGTCAGTTATCTTCAATTTCTGTTTGTTTTGTAATTAAAGATAGATGAATTGGCACCTAAAGCTAGAATACCCCTGAGAATGCAGATCCAGTATCCATACCTTCCTTTGATCCTCAAGATTACCAATTTTTTTTTCTTTTCTTTTTTTCAGAGCTGGGGACCGAACCCAGGGCCTTGCACTCGCTAGGCAAGCGCTCTACCACTGAGCTAAATCCCCAACCCCAAGATTACCAATTTTTTAACGAATAAATTTGCCCAACCACATCACAGGGATGCCAGAGTTGTTAATGTTATTTAAACCCAACCAAGAGGCAAAGGAAATATTATACTGTTATCACTATGGCTCAACAGAAAAACCTTCAGTGATGGGAGTGAGGGGATAGATGCAAACCTTAAGGTAGAGGTCTGAAAGCCTCTTGTGCACCTTTGTGAGTACAGATTAATGATATAATGTATATTATAGCATCAGCATTAAGTTTTGTGTGGTTGTAGTAGTGTGAGCGTAGGATAGCAGTGATCACGGATGTTCATAGTCATGCTTGCTCTTTGAGACTAAACCTATGAAGACAACGGAACCAGGACAAGTTAGAAGATCTTTAACTTCAAGTATGTCATTACCAGTTTTATTTGTTTTCTTTTTTCTTTTAAAAGACCTTTTTGAAGTAAATAGAATTGTGTTATTTCCCAGCTCCCTCTAGGTACTGCCATTGAACCCTTTCCATGTCTCCAAGTTGATAACTTCGTTTACATTTATGATATTTGTTGCCTGTTTGAGTGTGTATGTATGCATATGTGTGGGCATGTGTGTTTGCATGAGTGTATGTGTGCACAAATATATAGTAATGCAGTCTGTTGAATCCCTTTTTGTTCTTTATGTGTATATGTCTTCAAGGGTGTCCACAGTGCACTGACAACCAATATAAGAGCTCATCCATGGGAGGCACTAATTCTCCTTTTTGCAATAATAAACTGGGGAGAAGGAGGGAGAATAATAAGGAAGGAAGGGTGGAAAATAACACCAAGTTTGTATGACAAAAGCCTAAAGAAGTTATATTTTATATTTATATAAATTATACATAATACATATAATTGTGCATATAATAGGTATATAGGACAATCATTTGTGAGCATAGTATATATCTATATATAAATATTATATAACACACTTATATATATATATATATATGTATCTGATATATATATTAAGTAAAACTAAGTTGAGCCACTTGAGAGTGCTCCTACATCTATAACTAATATAAAAACAATGTAGCAGACAAGAGGAACCTCTTTCAAAGAGGTCAAAGAAATGAGTCCCAAAACAGTATAGCCTTCCAATGTCACATCTGCCTACCTGTCAGGGATTGAGATGGGGAATCCTAATGAAGAAGACACCACATACTTAGGACACACAACTCAGATGATTTGAACCAGATCTGACCTGAAGACCTCTTTTCTGTGGATGTAGCTTCCATGGTTCCAGAAAACACTATGCAAGCTGCCGAGGGAGGTAAGCAACTAAAGCATCTTCTGCAGCATGATGCCTTTGAATGGTGGCAATTACCAGCCTGTCAAGATATGCAAAAAGGTGCAAAACAGGGACACTCCGATTTTGTTGGCTAGCATCAGTTAACTAACTGAACTTAAGGGCCATGCAATGCTAGGGAAATTGTGCCTGATACTGAATATATAGCCAGCTTTCTGGCAATAGTGAAGTCCTAGACCTTAGAAAAGAATCTACTACTATCACTTTACTAGGCCAGAATAAAGCTCACTACATTCTGAATATTATCTGCATATGCACAGATAAGTGTAGCTACTAACTTTCATCCAAAAAAAAAAAAAAACCCTCTTTACAGTAAATGGATACTATCACAAAAATCAAACAAACAAACAAAAAAAAAAAACCCACCTCACCTGAACATAATGTGCAGATCAATAGCTCATAGTAATCACATCCTCAATGGACACATCTACATCATAGTTCCTTCACTGATGGCTCTGGGAAAGGAAGGCATGGAAATATTGTGTGAACCAGAATACCAAGAAGTCTGCTGGGAAACAGTCTCCTTAGAAATGGCTGCATGTGCAAGACTAGAACAATAACAGTATCAGTAAACATATTACCATAGAAAATTTGTGGGATTCTATTCCTAAACTACAACAACAACAAAACTACAGGCAATGATTTGCATTTTTATATTACTCTAAGTGTTGTCTGTAATCTGGACTATTCACTCTCTGTAGTTAATAAAGAGAGCAAATAGGGCACATAGGTATCCTGATAATAGAACTCTTTAATCCATGAGTTGATAGATTCCTATTGAAAGCAATGGGCTATCATATAAAGAATCCAGTGGGTTAGACTTCAATTTAGAAACAAAGTTTCATTGCACATTAGCATCATAAAAGTCATGGACTTGTAATCCAGCAACAGGACTGCTTTAGGAAGATATCACATTCGAAGACCTTCTATTTGATCTGGCTGGGATGCAGACATGCTCTGGATTCCAGTGTGATCTGTGTGGAATACAAACACACCCCAGTATACATCTTTAATCCTAAGCAATGTAGTTAAGATTAGTTTGTAGAAGGAAGCAGCAGTGTTTGAAGGTAACTTCTAAGTGAGGGGCAGACAAAGTGATGAATCAGAGAAAAATTTGACAGAATGAGTCAGAGATAGGATATACCCAAGTCACAATGGAAAGAAGGAAAAAAAGAGAGGATGTAGTTTTACTAGGACAATTTTATAGAACAGGCGGCAGGTGAAGACAGAAGGAGCCAAAGAAGGAGAAGGAGCCAGAGGAATAAAACAGATTGCCAGAGTTAGTTTGAGACCAAGCGGAACAATTCAGTCAGGAGACAGCTGACAAGATCCAGCTTGAATCAGTCAGCATGAAAAGGAGTTTGGGCCAGAACACCTGAGTTGAACAAGCCAGCCAGAGTTCAAAGAGAGCAAGAAAGGGTAGGTTTATTCACCAGTAATCCACTGAAATGACAATTACATTTGGTAAATAAAAGTTACTCTTACATGGAAAAATTAAAATCTAAGACAATGGCCGCAGATGTGAAAACAAAATTGCTATAAGGAATGAGGAGACTTAACGTTTAATCTTATTATTTAGTTTAGTTATGAAAAAAATATTGATTTTTCCAATGTTTGTTCATCCAATAAGTGAAATTGATTGTTCTGTTCTTGAGTGCAGAGTAATTTGCTATAACATTTGTAATTGATCAAAGTAGGTAAACTTTAGGGCGCTTTTGTTCACTTGAGTAGAAACAAATATATATATATATATATATCATATTTATGGATTTAATTTTCAGCATTATGTTAATTAAGACTGTAGATTCTATCTTGCTCTAGAAATCATATTGTAAATAATCCTTTGAATAAATAAATATGCTATGAAACTAAAGCTTGTCAAAATGTCTACCTGAGTAGTTCATACTATTTTACCTTTTACCGTATGACAAAATACCCAAAAAGAAATCAGCTTAGTAACCCAAAAACAAATTATTTTGTTTTATGTTCTCAGAGGCCTTAATCCATGGTTGTTTTAGGCATACAATATCATGGGAATCATATGTATTGGGGGGGGGGTGTGTAGTGTGTGTGTGTGTAGATTTCTGTCCCATGCTTCTAGTTGTTGTGTTTTTTTTCCTTTTTTCATCAACTTCATATTTCGTTTATTTTGATTTTAATGGCACGTTGCTTAATTAACACATACTTGTGAATGTTACAGATCTTCTTCTAGTAAATATTTCTAATTTCATATTATAGTAATTAAAAAGCATCTTTGATGTGATTCAGTATAAATGAAAAACAACCATAAAAGTCATGAAAAACTATTATAACCACGGTATGATACAAATCCACTGATTCATTATTTGTTTTAGAAAAAAAATAAAACTCTCAAAGTTAAAGTTCGAAGTCTTACACACAGAAAATAGAGTCAACAGCAGTTTAAAGCAAAATGAGAAAAAAGAAAGGAAGAAAGTAATGGACAAGACATGCGAATGCAAAAGACAGTAATGCTGAACATTATCCCGTGAAAGGTACATAAAAGAATAAATATTAAGTAGAAAGCAAAACTTGGGGCCACAATAGTAGCAGCCATTGAAAAGAATATTAGTGTATATCCCACAGAAAAATAATTACAAAGTACTATAGCTCTAAATTATTTCATGAAATTATATTAAAGTAATTTTAATGAGCTGTATAATAAAGGAACATTATCAAAAAATACAAGGGGCTGGAAATTTAGCTCAATGGTAGAGCACGTGCCTAGCAAGCACAAGGCCCTGGGTTCAGTCCTCAGCTCTGGAAAGACAAACAAACAAACAAAAAAAAAAAACAAACAGAAAAGAATACAAGTCACCAAAGAACATCAACCCAGCACATGGCAATGAATCCAAGGACATTGATTCAGTATCTTGAATTGCTATTGCTATCGAAACAATAGGGAACTTCCTCAATGATAACACTTAAAAAATGATCGTTAAGATGAAGTTTAACATCAACATTCACTTAGGTATGTTTTCCTATCACAGGAAAATGATCCAAGCAAACAGACACTCTATAAGTCTTAAATGAGACAGGCTACTTGGTTGAGTCTCTTCAGCACTTCAAAATATGCTAAAGTCATGACCATTTTCACCTGCCACGAGAGTCAGACAAGACAAACAATAAAAAGACAGTGATAGGAAATAAAGTAAGAAAATATTATTTGAGTAGAGAGCCTGTGATGGAGAAACTAACTGGTCTGGGTTTACTGGAATAAAGCAACATAATTGAATATACCAAAAGCAAAAGACTAATTACAATAAGGACAAAAAACATGGCAGTCCAAAAGGATGATGCACTCTACAGAGACTAATTCAATGCCTTTTGCATAAGCTCCAACTTATGGGGAAGCAGAACTAACCACAGAGAAACCTTCAGAGTAAGTCAACCTTCAGAGTAAGTGTCCCATGCATACCTCCCCTTAGGGTAAGGTGTGAGATTAGATTTGTGCCATCAGAAAGAAATCATGAAAGTGGCCATCACAATTTGTAATCAATTTAAGAATATTTAGCCTTCATTTCTCTCTGTGACAAATAAAAGTCCAAGACAAGTTCCACACAACTTTTTCCAGGTCTAGAATTCACTGGGTCAGTGACTTATGGTGATGTTAAAATACTGTCTGGTATTAACAAGAGTTCCCAGCTGTATTGCCACTGTCCATACAGGTGTCTCCACCTAGAGTACAGAGTCGGAACTGTTCGCTTTCCCCCCTCTTACCCGTCAGGTTAGATGTAAGTTCACTTTCTGCAACTCCTCTGTTTGTTATGCTTACTTTGTACCCAGTGAAAGCAATGAAAGAAAGCTCTGGAAAGAGGAGCAAGCAAGGTTATGGAAACAGAGAACAAAGCAGTTTCAAAAGTGAGAAGAAGCCCAAAAGACGGTTGTAAATGTCTACGAAAAACTCAGGCTGGTCTCTCAGTGGTTCAGAGAAGTTGGATATTGGAACTACTGATCATGGTCAATATACTCTGTATTTATCATATTGTATGTAAAGAAAAATTTCTCATATTTTAAAGAAATCCCTTATTGTATTCTATATATTTTATAGTATTTTTTCAATTTAAAGTAAAATTCAAATTAACTTGTAAAATTGTTTCCACAAGGGAAACCTCATAATTCTCTAATTTGGATGAATATGTGGAGGAGTTTCCAAATGTTTTTAATTTAACTGAATAAATAGCCTTCCTTTAAACAAACAAACAAACAAACAAACAAACAAACTGCAATGCAGTACCTACAGAGTGCATTTAAGTTTGCACAGTAAGAATTCTGAGGTAAAGAGTCTATTTACTTAAGATGTGTCACGTGGACAGAGAGAAAAGCATGGCTAATATAGTGACAGGGGATGTAAATGCAATGTAAACCTTAATCACCTTATTGTTTTACTCAGTGTATTTTCAAGATAAACGTGTTAGCATGTCCTTTATTGGAATAGTATTTTTCTGTAGGATAATCAGACAAAATATTTCTGACTTGAATTAAGTCTTGTATTTTTTGGTATGACAAGAATTAACTAACTGTCTTTGGCAATGGAAAAAATATTATTCCCTTTTAATATTCTAAGAAGAATACTTACTTACCCATAGCCTTTGTCTTTTCATTTTAAAAAGTGCTCACATCGTATACAGGATCATCTTATGCATTTTTAATGCTTTTCTGGTTTATGTGTAATAGAATTAATCTGGCAGCATATCTCTCATAGATGCCCAATAATGAATTGTAGATTCACATTTATGTTAGCCTCAGTCCTCTGACGTTGGTTTCATTGGCTGTCTCTAGGCTATACTGTTCACTCTTGCCTCCATTTCTGACACCTTGATACCTCATAGTTGCTCTGTTCAAAATGATTCACCAAATGGAGGGGACTTAGAGGTGCTGTCAGCATAACTTACACCCACTTTATTCTTAATGGCAACTTACAAAATGTCATCTGCAATTTAAAACAATACTCAAGACTCATTGCAAGGAAGTTCTCTCCTATCA
Source organism: Rattus rattus (assembly GCF_011064425.1). Taxonomy (NCBI): domain Eukaryota; kingdom Metazoa; phylum Chordata; class Mammalia; order Rodentia; family Muridae; genus Rattus; species Rattus rattus. The sequence goes on along the minus strand of NC_046154.1, from coordinate 180,880,881 downwards.
TCTCCTTTTTCACGTGGTTAAGAATCATCTCGAAATATTTCTTCCATGGGAGTCACGCTTTATAGAGAATGAAATCTCCTTTTTGAGATATAAGGGAAAATGGCAGTTATGTAATGATAGGGTTGTTTGAAATTACATTCTCATTTTATTATCAATATTTGCAAAATGCAGCATTGCTTCTTCTGGTAATTTAATGAAACAGGACAAAGCAGACCCTTACTTTTATACACAAATGGCAAACATAGACAAAACTGTAAGTGATTGAATTAAAAATCAGTCAGCTATTGCTACAGAAATATTGCATTATAACTGACTCCAAAATGAAACTGTTTAAAACCAATCGGTGAAACCATCTCACGTGACTATGAATTAATTCAGCTAAGCCTAGCTTAAGTACAGAAGTCTCTGATTTATATTGTAACGTTCATGTCAGGTGTGATTGCTTTCACGAAGTGTTCCTTTTGGTGTTGGGTTCATAAAAGTTATTCTTAAGGCAATGGAAGGGAAATAAAAAAAGCAGGCCTAATGTTTCAAATGCATACAAAATAAATTTTCCTGCTGCTTGCTAATATCCTGTTGGTTAAAGTTATGTTCCATAATGGAGGCCATTTTTAAATAGCAAAGGATACATTTCCTCTAGGAGTCATCAGGGAATACTTGCTAAATAATAATGTAATCATAAGGTTCATTTTATGAATATTTGTGAAAAAAGTTCGGTACGTATAAATAAAAGCAAGGGGGTTTGAAACTTATGGAGACTAGAAAGAAGAGGGTGATAGGATATGGTGACAGGAAAGATAAGGGTCCACTCTGCCACACCAGACTGAGGCACAGACTTTGTTCCAAGTACAAGCAAAGACTTTCAACATCTTATGAGTGGAGAACAACAAGAATGCGATTACACTTTACAAACCAATCCTGTCTACTGTGGGATGTATTGGAAGGGATCGTGGACAGTTAGAGATGAGTACGTGGGTGGCCGTGGTTGCAGTTCAGGAGCAAGGCGTCGATCTGATGGATGGTGATAACAAAGGAAGGCAAAGCATGTGGAAATGGCTCACAGTTTAACGACAGACCTGTACTTCCATGGTTAGTCCAGAAGTGCTTGGAGACGGAAGACAGAAACAAGCAGATGAAAGCATCCAGGTTCTTTGATTTTAAGCAACTCAACAAATTGTGATTCTAATAAATGAAATAAAACACAAGAGGAAGAGGCTATGGCTAGTAAGTAGTTTGGAGGATCCTAAAGGTTTCCTGTGGACAGGATGCTGCCCCACTGAAGCCAAAAAAAATCCCGCTATTCAAATGATTACAAGTTCAGTTGTAGACATCATAGATTCAAATTTTAAGGTGAAAGGGACAAAAGGGTATTTAAACCCAGGGCTCATGTAGGTGAGTTGAAAACAGATAACAGAATCAAGAATTAAGTAATATAAACTATCACGCCTTTGTTCCCAGCAACAAGAAACAAATAAAAAACAATATAAAGATTTATACTTTTTAAAAATCAAACCTGCTTTTAGTAAACAGTAACTGAAATGAACCTCAGTGTGATAGATTACAGATGCTGTGGAAATACCCACATGCTTCATAAGATGTTAATATTTCAAATAAAACATTGATTTTATTGGATATATTCTTTATTTGCATTTTAAATGTTATCCCCTCTTCTGGTTTCACCTCTGGCAACCTCCTATCCCATCTCCCCTCCCCCTGCTTCTATGAGTGTGATCTCCCACTCACCACCCATTCTCTCTCTCCTCCTTGCCTTGGCATCCCCTACATTGGGACACTGAGCCTTCATAGGACCAAGGACCTCAGCTCCCATTGATGCCTGACAGGCCCATCCTCTGCTACATATGTGGCTGAAGCCATGGTTGCTCCATGTGTACTCTTTGGTTGGTGGTTTAGTCCCTGGGAGCTCTGGGGTATCTGGTTGTTGTTCTTCCTATGGAGTTGCAAACCCCTTCAGCTCTTTCAGTCCTTTCTCTTCTACATTGGGGACCCACTTCTCAGTCCAATGGATGTCTGCGAGCATCCACTTCTATATTTGTCAGACTCTGGCAAAGCCGCCCAGGTGACAGCTATGTCAGGCTCCTGACAGCATGCACTTCTTGGCATCTGCAATAATGTCTGGGTTTGGTGAATGTATATGGGCTGGATCCCCAAGTGGGGCAGTCTCTGAATGGCCTTTCCTTCAGTCTCTGATCCACATTTTGTCTCTATATTTCCTCCTGTGAGTAATTTGTTCCCCCTTCTAAGAAGGACTGAAGCACCCTCACTTTGGTCTTCCTTCTTCTTGAGCTTCATGTGGTCTGTGAAATGCATCATAGGTTTTCTGAGCTTTCATGCTGATATCCACTTATCATACTGTGTTTGTGTGTGCGTGTGTGTGTGTGTGTGTGTGTGTGTGTGTGTGTGTGTGAGAGAGAGAGAGAGAGAGAGAGAGAGAGATTGAAGGATGATATTTTCCAACCATTTGTTTGCCTAAGAATTTCATGAAGTCATTGTTTTAATAGCTGAGTAGTACTCCACTGTGTAGATATACCATTTTTTCTGTATCCATTCCTCTGTTGAAGGACATCTGGGTTCTTTCCAGCTTCTGGCTATTATAAATAAGGTTGCTATAATTTTAGTGGAGCAGGAATCCTTGTTATATGTTGGAGCATCTTCTGGGTATATGCCCAGGAGTGGTATAGCTGGGTCCTCAGGTAGTGCTATGTCTAATTTTCTGAGGAACTGCCAGGCTGATTTCCAGAGTGTTTGTACCAGCCTGCAATCCAACTAACAATGTAAGAGTGTTCCTCTTTCTCCACATCCTCTCCAGCATTTGAGTTTTTGATCTTAGCCATTCTGACTGGTGTGAGGTTGAATCTCAGGGTTGTTTTGATTTCCATTTCCCTGGTGACTAAGAATGTTGAACATTTCCACATTCTCTCCAGCACCTGAGTTTTTGATCTTAGCCATTCTGACCGGTGTCAGGAAGAATCTCAGGGTTGTTTTGATTTGCATTTCCCTGATGACTAAGGATGTTGAACATTTCTTTAGGTGCTTTGTGACCATTCGATATTCCTCAGATGAGAATTCTTTATTTAGTTCTGAATTCCAAATTTTAATAGGGTTATTTGATTCTCTGCCATCTAACTTCTTGATTTCTTTGTGTATATTGGATATTAGCCCTCTATTCGATGTAGGATTGGTTAAGATCTTTTCCCAATCTATTGGTTGCCATTTTGCTTTCTATTAATAGTGTCCTTGGCCTTATGAAGCTTTGCAATTTTATGAGGTCCCTCTTGTTGATTCTTGATCTAAGAACATAAGCCATTGGCATCCTGTTCAGGAAATTTTCCCCTGTGTCCATGTGTTTGAGACTCTTCCCCACTTTCTCTTCTGTTAGTTTCAGTGTATCTATTGGTTCTCAACCAATGGGTTGAAGAACCCTTTTACAAGGATTGCCTAAGATCCGAAAACACTGATATTTATGATAAGATTTAAACCAATTGCAAAATTACAGTCATATTACTTATTGGGGCTATGGACTTATAGATGTCTACTTTCTTAAATACAAGAAATAAGATAATAAATGAATCCAGCAGTATCACAATGTGGTTTTATTAAATCACAGCCTTTAGTAAATGTGCTAACTCATTGGCATGCAGATCATAAACAATGAAGGGGTTATAATTACAGTTTTATTGGTAAAATTTTCCTCGGCTATAGCAATCTATGTTATCAACTCTTCCAAGTTAATCATCTATAGGGATAGAAGAACAGAAACTGGAAGAACCATCAAAAATGAGCTGGGAATTTGTAGAGATTATGGACAAAGCCTGTTTATGCTTACAGTGGGAAATTGACCATTTGGTTTCCATTTATCTAAACCTCTAAGGTCTACACAATACACATTTAGTGTATAAGATAGTGTCTACAAGTTTGGGTGTGTGCATGCACATATCTATCATTATGCCATGAAAATGTTCTTTAATTCAGCAGAAAAATCAATTAGGCTTACAGAAATCTAACATACTGTTTGTTCAGATGAATCACAGCCACAGCTCAAGACCCGAGATGCATTTAGAGAAATAAAACTAAAGTCACAATTACCTGAGCACTGAGCTGATAAAGGCATATGGCTCCAGGATGATCTCCCTCAGTGCCTTTTTCGAAACTTATTGCCTTAGTCATAGAAGGACAGAATGATTGGGAAGGGCTGAGAAAGGCCCCAACTCTAAAAGCTCACGTAAAATGAGAAAGATGAAAAATTTATGGGCATTTCAGAGATTACAGTTCAAAAGAATGACAAATTTGACATGGAGAAAAAAATGAGAAATAGCTAAAAATTCGTAATCTAGTTCGTCGTAGTATGTAAGTTTTAAGCAATTATGAGTTGTAACCTTTCTGATGAAATACAGAGTCCTCTCCATCCAAAGCCTGCAGTTTATCAGGAATAGTACAACAGCCAGGGGAACCTAGAGAAAGCGAAAAGCAATGGGATTACCTTACGTTTCTATTATGCAAAGGTTTGATAGGATTGGACCATAAAAGAGAGTCTTCCAAATGAGCAAGAATATCACAAAGGGATGCAGAGTCATCAAAGTAAGGTACCAAGCTGAAGCTAGTAGAAAAGTCAGACTGTGTGCACTTATGTTGGTACAGAAATCTTAGCAAGCCTAGGATGGAGATCAATGATGTGACTAGGTCTCCAGAGGTGCAGACAGAGCAGGCGTGGACCTGCAGGGCTACTGTCCATCTAGTGGTTTCAGGCTCTCTGCTCTCCGAAATGAACAATTAGCACCTAATTGTTTTAAAAGTGTTAATTATTTAACTGCCTTTGTAGATTATTTTGAGCAACTGGCTAATAAATGTGGAACAAATGACTGTCCAAACGTAGACGTCCATCTACTGTACAGTCCTTGACATCCATCGGAACCTTGTCAACACCATGGCCTCAAACTGGAAGGCCAACAAAGGATGGGTGTCATAGAAGCACATAAGCTACTTAGTACTCTGTAAAGCAGTGTTCCAGACAGGCATGATTTTAGAATAGAAATTATTCGCATATCTTCATAGGAAGTTGCCTAAATTTCTGTGTGAAATGTATCCCTTAGTTAAATTTAAGTGTGTGTGCGTGGGGGGGGTATTATATTTACACAAAGGTACACAGGTGTCTATACATGTATGTATTCATGAAGGTCAGAAATTTGACAGTGGCTCTGTCTGAAATTGTTCCTTTCAGGAGACAGACAATCAGGGAGCCTGATAGGCTAGCTTGCTTAGGCCAGCTGAACAGTCTCATTGAGCATTTCTCATGTTCCTTCTCTTTACTTCCCCACGTCTTGGTTTAGCAGAAGCCCATTGCAACTTCCACATTTTACACTGGTTCTAGATATCCAAACTCACCTGTTCATGCTTGCACTGCAAGTCCTTGACTAAATGAAACATCCCTCTGGATGCTATGTTATAGGTAGCTATCTATTTTACAGTTATTTCTAAATACAGAGTATAATTACATCATTTACCCTTTCTCTTTCCTTCCTGCAAATGCTATTATGTACCCCCTCCCATTTTTGTCTTTCAAATACATGGGTTCTTTATTTATTAATTTTTATTGTGCGTGTGTGTGTGTGTGTGTGTGTATTTATAAATGTAACATACTTTGTTGGTATAATGATACTTGTATATATGTTTTCAAAAGTCCCATTAGGTATGTGGTATTGATTAATCATTTGGTATACTCTTCCCTCCAAAAAACTATTTCTCAAACCCACAGCGATCCTTAGTTGTCTGTAGTTTTTGTGGAGAGTTGAGGTCTATTTCTTGAGCTTCCTCCTGCCCTGCTCTCTGTCCACATTAACATCTCTATTGATGCTAGTTGGTTCATGTGATGCTTAGGTAATAATGTTATTGCAACACTAGGATGCAGCTTTTGATATTTCTAGACATTTCAAGACAAAAATCTCACAGCAAATTTCTAGTTCCTCTTACTCTTGGATTTCTTTTTACCCCATCTCCTGTAACAATCCCAATGCTTTAGTCAAGGAGTTGTGGAGGATTTTTAGTTCTTTTGTTCTTACATTAATATATTTAAAAATCATTTATTCTGAAAGGTCTTCTGCTACATTTATGGTTTATCAGTCTTACTAATCACAGTATGTTTCAGAGCACTCTGTGAGGCATTTGTTTCTCTGCCGTGCTTCAGTTGTTTTGTTTAGAAAAAGGCTGACTTTCTGTGAAGACCTCTCTTGGCAGTTCTGTTTGGGAATCTTCCCAGGCACTGAGCAAAAACCACTGGGCACCTGTCACTTTCTGCCAAACAGACCCTTTAATTCTATTGCTCTAATTTGAATAAACTAAGATCAAAAAGGAAAGGGGGAAGCATTAGCAATATCGTAATCTTACCAAAAAGTGTTATTTATTTATTTTTAGTAATAAAGAATATTACCAAAGGGAATGTTTGGTCTTCAGTCTTTCATAGTGGTTGCTACACGTTCTTGTAGTGTTTCTTTGGCATTTTTATATATACATAAAATAATTCTCACTTTAATAATGAATATTCATGTGATACGCTTAAAAGGAGTTAATTAATCAGCAATACATTCATAAACAGTTCCCTAAAGTTCCACTTGCTGGGAAACCACTTCAGGGAATAAGCATCACGTTTTCCTTTCACCGTCAGACAGCTAACACATATTTTAGCACTTCTTCAAAGATGATTCTTTGTGTTTTATAACGTAAGAAGCAAAGAAAATAGCATTCAAAGAATATATAAGTTATTAGCTTCTCTATTAATGAGGGTCTGAAATGATTCTGTCACGCAAATGCTGGGACAATGAGAGAAAAACAAGCATTCTCTGTGAAGACGGAAAGCTTTCTAAACTTCCACTGCTCCCCCTAGCGGAAGGAAAATTTCATGCATCCTTCAGGCTTACCAGTCAATCATCCTTTAGAGAAACTATTCCAGGTGAGTAAAATTCAGCATTTTTTTTTTTTTTTTGCCACAGAAACAACAAAACAAAATTAAAGTAATGGAAAACTAAAACTACTGTTTAACTTTTGAACATTGAGTTGAATTAAAATATCTTTTATTATTTAAAACAACTGTTCAATTTTTGTAACTAATGATTTCCTCTAAGGGATATTACAAAGATAATCTCTTACCAAATACTGAATATTTAAACCAACTGCCTGTAGTAACAATCCTGATTTTTTCCTTAGTTATTATTTACATGATTAGTGGGTTTTTTTTAAAAAAAGGAAATAATCGGATCTCAGAAATCTTTGGTTTAAATATTCATATCCCTAATACCATTTCAGGACACTTCTTGTATTAACAAGGATCCTCTACAGGAACAAAGCTATGCCTCAAAAGGCGTTTGAACAATTTTCTTCCAATAATCAATAGAAGGAAAGAAGATCATTGTAACTAACAAGTTACCTGAAGATTCTCTCTTAGAAATGTGACTCCGGTAGTTGGTGGTTATATAGAATATTTTCTGTCTAAAAGTACAGTCTCTTTTCTACACATAAAAAGGATTAAACTGAAGGGAGAGTTACACAGAGAAAGAGTGCTAAGGGAGTTCTGAAATGAAGGAGAGAGGAAGATACAGCATCAGTAACAAATAAACAGCTAAACAATGTAGTAAGCATGATTAATTATGGAATTAATTGGGGGAGGTATCATTAATACAGCAATTCATAGTTTACCTTCTGATGCATAACCTATTAGTGCCTCTATTTTATAAACATTATTTAAAACACCCCATGAAAGACCAGCATATGAAATTTAGACTCCCCTCAGCTACATATAATAAACTTTCAAGCAAGTAGGACATAATACTATTCATTAGATATAATTTCCTTCCTTTTATACTGATATTTTTCCTTTACCTTGGATGTTTTGTTACCCTATTCCATTATTACATTCAATTTTCTTTTGTCTGTTTCCCCTTCCTATTTTAGTACATGCTATAAAAAATTCTTTATGAGTTTTGAGACCACGAAACACGTGCTCAGAAGTTTGTGTTACCAGAAAATATACCCCAAGTCTCTGAGTCGTCCAAGCAGGGATATCTCCCTAGAATTTTTGCTTATATATTAGGAATAAAAAAAACCAACATTTTAAAAAATCAAAATGACAAATGTCTGGGAGCACGATAGAGGATTAGAGATAAAAGGTACCGGGGTGCCTCTTCCTATGCTGTACACTGCAGTGCTTTTGAACAACTCTTTCCGTGAGTCAGAAACTGAGCAACAGCTGCAATTAGGGAAGATCGTCACTTTCAATCAAGGTTCATGGGTGGGGGATGAGATGAGGGACAAAGGGAAAGGAGGGGGGATGGAGATGAAGGCAGAGCACATCCTGTACAGTCATGACATCACCCTCCTGCTCACGTATATATAGGGCATGGCCAGAGCATCTCTCACAGTTCACTCACTTTCAAAGCCAGCTGAAGGCAAGAGGAAGCACCAAGAGAGCTCCTTCCGTGTCTGTGTGGACCTGCTTGTCAGAAGGCTGAGAGAAGATGATAGGAATGAACCTTCAGCTGGTGTGCCTGACTCTCCTGGCTTTCAGCTCCTGGAGTCTGTGCTCAGGTAAGCTTGCACCTCTCTGAAGTGAGTGATTTCTCTTACAGTCTGTTGCTACTCAGGTAAATGAATCCAGGAGGAGTCTCTCTCTCTCTCTCTCTCTCTTTCTCCTCTCTCTCTCTCTCTCTTCTCTCTCTCTCTCTTAGTGAAAGAAACTGTGATTATCGTATTTCTCTCCCGTTCTGATTATAAGAACTGAAACTATTTTTTTTTCTTTTAAAAGTCTGTAAAGCAGTTCATGATGTTTCAAGGAAAGGCAAACTATTTTCCTTTGGAATATAACTACTAGAGGGAAAAATCAATAAGAGTAATAAAACAAGGATGAAAACTAGAATAGAGGCAGAGCTTTTCAGCAGGCTCACATGAAATGATCTCATTCATGATTTTCTATTCTCATCTTTTTTCATTGCCTTAGGTGGTGGCTTCTCTCACTTACCTTTGTGATTTTCCTCAAATTATTTTCAACTCTACATGTGTGTTAGAACATGTGAAATAAATACCAGTAAATAAAAGTGTTTCTAATGCAGCAAAAAGTGTCCCAAGTCCTTTGAGAATGTACATTTTAAAGAATTTCATTCTGACAGTCGTGATGCTCATATAGCTGCTGCTTTTTTGAATGTAATCTAAGTTGGCACAAACTATAACCATAAAATTGGTATACTTCTATTTATGATAAATTTAGCTTTACAGTGTTCTGTATATAATAGTTAAGAAGAAGAAATGTATTGTTATCAGATGAATTACGTCTTCTTAAAAATAAAATAAATTTAAGAGTAATATAAAATATTTTGATGATGGCAATGTATTTTAATTAATAATTGGAAATAATTGAGCAAACACCTAACAGTGGAAAATCTTAAAGACAAATGAAGTAAAATCACTTAACTTATATTTGTAAGTATTGTTCTTAATAACCAGGACTCTGAAGTGTTAGTTCAAGCTAAGATTTTTTTTAAATACAAAGATAGCTATCAGAAGTTATCAGACTGTGATTTGTTTTGGGTGATCTTATTAGTATGAGAGCCTGTAAATATTTTATAAGCCAATGGAGCTTTCCCATAACTATAATTTTATCAAGTAGTTACAGAAATATAGTTCTAATTATAGATTCTAAAATTAGCTTATTGATTAAAAACTGTATATTAGCTCTCGAAACCCATTTCTGTGACATGCACACATTCTTAACAGCGATTAACAAGATTAATTTTTAACATTCATTCTGAAAATCAAACAGCAAACGAATGGAGCAAAAGTGTCCCTAGAATAGCTCAATTCTTACAGGTACTCAGGTGGGATCTTGTGTTTTAAAGACCACGTAGTAAATAATGGGGCAATTTTAAGCTCTGCCTCCTTTTATCACAGAAGGCTAATGGATATTAAATGCTCTACAATACCTTAGCGTTTCTAAGTTTTTGCTTCTCTAAACAAGACACATAACAGAAATCTGGGAAAATGTGTTCTGACATTAATCAAGGATCTGTTTTCAGTAGATTTAGCATGTGTCGATGGGAGCTCTGCCTTTGCTTAAGCTTCTTCCTCCCTGGCTCATGCAAAATTGAAAGCACACAATTCAAACCTCTTGTGTGATTCTTTCCAAGAGAATTTTACAAAATGACATTTGTAGTGAAGTGAAGATCGGTATCATTTTTATTCTAAGACTACCAACAAGCAATTCACTGCGGGTTTGCCATGAAATAAAAAACAACACTCGTATTCATATTTTATTACGTTCTTTATTACATACATATTCTGTATGTGTGGGCTATTGCTGGTAAGAGTAACAAAGCACAGGTCTTTTGATAAGGTCTACATTGTACAATATAATTAAATGTTTTACTGAGACCCAGTGAATAGATGATTCTAAATCATAAAAACTTTGCTTAGCCAATTAAGGTGGGCTTATTTTCTCAGAAGTGATTCTATTATTGTAGCTGTCAGCCTAAAATTAGGCTGTGACATGGTTTTCTCTGAATATCACTTTGAAGAAATTATGCACAGAAGACAATAGGCTTCAAAGACCTTTAAAACAATTTGAAATATGGCGGTTACAATATGATTATGTGATGTGTGATTACATAGTAAGCATGTGGTTTTGATTTTATTCAGATTCAGAAGAAGATGTGAGAGCCCTGGAGGCAGATCTCCTGACAAATATGCATGCATCGAAGGTAACGTTTTTCTTCCTTTAACCCAAAGTAGAAGGATGTATGAATATCCTCTGTAAACTTCGTATTATTTTCTAACATCAATCAGAATAGGTATAGTTACCTACCTCAAAGCCTTAAAGGTCTTTGGGAGACATTTTCCTTTCGAGAGATTTTTCTTTTTCTGCTTCTTTTTCTGTTTCTCATACCAACCATGTGTTGATATGAGAGACAAAATGTCTATAGGACTGTCAGCTTGTATTTTTCAATTTTAAGTAAACAGCCACAGATAATGGAATGAAGATATGTAATCATACTTAAAGTAAATGGTTTTCATCGTTATTACACTGGTATGATGAAAGGTATATGGCATGAAGTTAAATAAATAAGCGAAACCCAATTGTAGTTGTTATGTGTTCTGGTTGATTGTGGAAAATAAAATCCATTTCCGAAAAACACAGCCACATGGGAGGGAAATAAGGTGCAGAAGAAAGCTATGGACAGGCAAACATTAGCCTTGACATGCAGTCCTAAAGCCTTCATTTCTTATCTAGTCAATCTTCGTCAACAAGACTGACCTTGGCTTTTTTATTTTAAGTGCGAAACTTGGAGCTGAGAATCTATACATCTATGGTTCTCTCACAGGTTATTATAAACTCCACTTCCTATGAGAGGGTTTACATTTTTTGCCCTTTCAAAAGCATTAGCAGCATATTTTTAATATTTCGCCAATGAGTTCAGTAAAGTTCTGTATTCTGAGCAAAAGTCTGCAACCCTGAGAGCACTTTTCCTAGTTACCAGTGTTTGCCTAGGAATAAAACAAACCGTGAAGAGGTGTTAGCCCATATCACATTACATGTGAAATCAATGGATTGGCACTTAGCAAATCACTGTGCGTCATAAAGGATGGTTAGAATACGAGTTTCCTTTGAGTAGATGAGGGCTTTTTTGAGGTGAACCCACCTCTTGGCACATGGGGAATTAAGCACAGTTCTAACAAGGCTGGGGTTTAACAATTGCGATGCAAAGTGATCAGGACAACTGCCCTAAACTCTGAAGCAATGTTCTAAATCAGTTCTTCCACACAAAGCGCTTTTGTAATTGAATAACCATATCATAGGCAAAACAAATCTCTAGTACACAAGGGCGATTTTATTGTGTTTGATACTAAGCAGAAAGGAAAGATTCACTCTGTGTGTGCTTGAGAGCACAGGATGTTGCCACGTTAGAACCAGTGAAGATGTGTGTTCTGTCTTGGTTCTTAAGTGACAGTCTGGGACAATCTAAGACCACATCAATTCAGTGATGGTTAAGACCTACTAAAAGCAATTGAATAATGTATTATTTTGTAAATATCGTATCAAAATAGCCTCTTTATAAGTCTGCTCGATGAATTTAGTTAATATTAATAAGAAATGTACTGGTATAATTATAAGCTTCTTTATTTAATATTCGATCAGACTGCAATCTTTTCATCTCCAAGGTAGGAAGATGGGTGTAATCCATCAATATTAGCTTAGCTTAGCTATGAAGCCCTTGGTGTCTTACAATAGGTTTTGTTTTTGAAATTGTAAATGTACATGTTGACACATACATGCTCTAAATAATCCTGAAAACATGACAAAGTTTTGCAAGGTCTACCATTCTTAGAATATGGGAGAATATGGGTTCCCCTCTCTGAGCAAGCAAATGTAAGAAAAATAAATTCAGTATCTAAAATGATGCCATTTTTTTCCACCGAAGACAATTTTGTGCCATGGTGTGATTCAATCAGTCTAAAACAATCCAAGAGGAAGTACTTACATTGCATTGACTCATTTCAACTTAGTTACCTAAGACACTTCTTCAACAAGAACATATCCAGGTAGAAAACCACTGCAATTTGCTGCTAGGATAAAAATAAAAAATGAATTTCATGTTTTTCTATAAAATTGTTTATCATTAATTTCTGTTATTCAACCATAATTTTTGTATGTTTATAGAACTATGTGAGAACTCTAAATATATGTCTACTTTAACCTAATGAGTACATTTAAATTTTTAATGAGAATACTATTTGATTCTGTGCAAAGAAGTTCTGTTTTTAGGATAATGTGGTTTAGACATTGAAATATTATTACTAAAAATATCAAGAAAAAAAGAAGCTCCAGCAAAATTCAAATAGAATGGAAAAACAAAGACAAACACAGGACAATTTGTTCGTTGTTCTTACAATACATTTTTTAAATTATCATCACTGGCATTGGAATATAGGGTCATGAGGAAGTAGTCCTGGTTTAGCATGTTATTTTTGTAATCAAACACAAACCCTGGTATATGCTAGTTCAGTGCACGCTTTTGAATAAGTAACTGGAATACAGAATATGTTACAAACTCTCATGTTGATTCTCGTTAAGTTGTTGAAATTCTTCAATTAACCACCTGCTCAGTGTATCTGAGTTCAGTGAGTCACAAGTAGTGAGTTTTTACCATATCTCTTATGTCACGTTTAATAAGGAAACACACTTGACAAGGCTTATGCTAAGAATCCTTTACTTAGACATTAAACTTTCCTCAAATGTATTATTAAATGTGTGCCTCCTTTGTAATTCTCTACTCCAGTTTTATTTCCTGGCAGGACAGGGGCCATGATGACATTTTGACAGTTAGACAAAAATAGATGTGATGGAGTCAGTTGCCTTAACTTTTTGTCCTCCCCCTACTTTCTGTGTTCAAATGTGTCTAGGAAGCACATCATATTCTTCTTCTCCTTTCTCTTCTCCTCTCCTCTTCTCCCCTCTCTTCTCTCTTCTTCTCTGCTCTTCTTTTTCCTACTAATTTACATATAATGCCATTGAGTATTTGCATGTAAAGTCTCAGGATATTTAATTAAAAATTTAACTTCCTTCCCTGCTTTTGTAGCTGACAGTAGAATTTCAATTTAAAATAGCGGAAGTCTGTATATATACTTTATAAACACCACAAACAGAGCAAGTTGCATTTACTTGCATTTGTGCACACATGCACACACGTACATGTATGCTTCCAACAATAATAAACAAACCAAAAGAGGCCATGAACCTAAGAGTGTGGGAAGACTTGGAAGGGCTTTGAAGGAGGGAACCTCCGTGAGAATGGAGGAAGAGGAGAGAGGAAGTGATGTAGTTCCATTTCAGTTTAAAATATATTCAAAACGTAGTTGAGGGCAGAACCAGTGTTCTAAGGAACTAGTCTTAGGAAACACTGAAATAGAAAATCTCTAAAGAACATGCAGTAGAAAGGATTACGAGCCTTTTGAAAACAGAGTGAATATCCTTGTACTCATAGATTTGAATATCTGTGAGTTAGGGGTATAATAAAAAAAGGTTCACCCATCCACAGTTGTATTGCGGATAGAAATTAAAATACCGATGATTTGACACAGACAAAGCATGTTGCATATTCATCATACAAACTCTCACTGCAATATCTTTTCGGTTTTTAAATTTTCAGATCAGCAAAGGAAGTCCTCCCTCTTGGAAAATGACCTTGCTCAACGTTTGCAGCCTGATCAATAACCTGAACAGCGCAGCGGAGGAAGCGGGAGAAATGCGTGATGACGACCTTGTTGCGAAAAGGAAACTTCCCCTTGTCCTGGATGACTTTAGCTTGGAAGCGCTGCTGACCGTATTCCAGCTCCAGAAGATCTGCCGCAGCAGGGCCTTTCAACACTGGGAGGTATGGGAGAACCCGAAGGAGGGCATGACTGCATCATCGCACTACTGGGCTCTCCTCTGTATTCAACCTATGCCCTAATGAGATCACAGTAGGGAGACTAAAAAACACTAGAAAGTGCTAAGCCCTGTTTTTGAATCAATGCCTCTTCTTTTAAATGATAAGAATTTGGTGGTTATTATTACAATTTTTATTTTTATTTTTTTATTGGATTTTTTATTTATTTACATTTCAAATGTTATCTCATTTCCCGGTTCCTGTCCATAAATCCCTTATCCCACCTCCCCTCTTCTGTGAGGGTGTTCTCCCACCCATCCACCCACTGCTTCCTACCTCCCTGCCCTGACACTCTCCTACACTGGGCAGGGGGGAGGGGTCCAGCCTTGGCAGGACCAAGGGCTTCTTCTCCCATTGGTGCCCAACAAGACCATCCTCTGCTACATATGCAGCTGGAGCCATGGGTCTGTCCATGTGTAGTCTTTGGATGGTGGGTTAGTCCCTGGGAGCTCTGGTTGGTTGGTATTGTTCTTATGGGGTTGCAAACCCCTTCAGCTCCTTCAATCTTTTTTCTAACTCCTCCAATGGGGACCCTGTTCTCAGTTCAATGGTTGGCTGCAAGTCTCTGCCTCTGTATTTGTCATGCTCTGGTAGAGCCTCTCAGGAGACAGCTATATCAGGCTCCTGTCAGCATGTACTTCTTGGCATCAGCAATAGTGTCTGGGTTTGGTGGCTGTATGTATACAGGCTGGAACAAAAATATTCATAGGAGGAAATTCGGAGACAACGTTTGGAGCAGAGACTGAAGGGAAGGCCATCCAGAGACTGCCCATTTAACACCTCTTTTTAACTTAAAAGTGTCCTCCAAACATTTGGAGATTAACAAACCCTTCTGTCTTCACTGTTAAAAGAGTAATATGTCTTAAAGGAACATGTGAATCATATATGTAAACAGATGATATACTGAGACAGTTTTTTCTATATTGGTAATAGGGACATGCATTAAGAAATGTAAGGCTACTTCAACTGTTTTGCTAAAATCAAAAATCCTTTGTACTTATCTATAACAAGCACAATACAAAAGTTTGAAAGATCGAAGAGTTTTAGTTGCAACTCAGAGATTAGCAAGTGCACTTGAATAGTTTTTCTGCTTTTGTAATTGATTATTGGGCAAGTAAAATATTTCTTAATTTTTTTTTCTTCTTTTTTATTTGGAGCTGGGGACCGAACCCAGGGCCTTGTGCTTGCTAGGCAAGCGCTCCACCACTGAGCTAAATCCCCAACCCTGATCTTAATTTTTAAAATAATGTGATATGTCTCTGTGTGTGGGTGTGTGTATATGAATGTATGTATGTATGTATGTATGTATGTATGTATGTATGTATGTATGATAGGAATTAGATCTAATTTAAAAACCTACTTCTTTACTGATGAAATAAGCAAGTAAGAAATCATTAAAGGAATAGCTTTAAATATGTTGTAGATGTATAGTTAGAATATTTATTTATATTTTGGGTTTTTGTTTTGGTTTGGTTTGGTTTTTGGTTTTTTTGAGACAAGGTCTTGTAGCTTTGTTGTCCTGGCTGGCCTAAGACATACCGTGTAGCCCAGAGTGGTCTCAAACTTGTAACAATGCTTTTGCCCTTGCCTCTCAGGTTCTAATATCACACGTGTGCACTATTGTTTCTGGTTGGCCTATCTTTAAAGGGGGAAAGCTGAAATTTTTAGCAATATGATTTATCAAAGTAACATTCTCGATCGGCACTTTAATTTTTATTGTCTTGATGGATATTTCACTAAAAATTTCACTGAAAATTAGAGCTTTGGGGAGAAGTATCAAAATTTGATTCGAAAGAAGAAAAGAAATGAGGAAGATAACTGAATTGTTCCTAAAATGAAACATGGGATGCTACTCCACTTTTCCAATTGGAAAAGCATTATTTTTCGGA
Source organism: Rattus rattus (assembly GCF_011064425.1). Lineage (NCBI taxonomy): Eukaryota > Metazoa > Chordata > Mammalia > Rodentia > Muridae > Rattus > Rattus rattus. Next base: position 180,864,512 of record NC_046154.1, on the reverse strand, counting down.
TCAAGTTCTGAGAGGTTTGCTTCATGCTTTACACTGTGGTCTTCTAGCAACATTGCAGGTCTGATGGCGCCCCTCCCTCTTAATGTAACAAGCCTGTGAGAGGCTGCCACAGAGATACCCTGTGGAAGGAGGAAAATGCCAGCAGAACTGCTGCTGTTTATGCTAGTCGGTAAACAAACTGATGTTTTCCAGATGAAAAGCCAAAAGGCTAGCTCAGATTTACTTGTCATACTCTTCAGCCTTTAATTTTAATTCCAGCTAAATGGTACAGTACTTAAAACACTATTTAGCTCAATAAAACACGAAAATTAAAATCTTAGCAGAGGGAAATGTCAATTATACCTTATTTATCCAGACAAGAAAGACCCCCTCAATAAACTAATTAGCAGATAAGTCAATTGGACATAAGACTAGATCTCTTGTTATTTTAACCATTGAATCATTTACAAATAAAATGGTGGTATCATTCTGAGCACAGTACAAGTAATTACAGACTATGGATTTTTAACAAAGAAAAGATTTCAAAACCTACATTGCCTGACAGTAGCTGTTTTGCCTTGCCTGAAACTGAATATCCGTTGGTTGAAATAAAATATTTGGAGATAGGATGTGGAAATATCAGTATTTGTTATTGTGCCCACAAAGTTTAGGAGACAGAAATAACCTGAAGAAAACTTAGCTATTTAAACACAGTTTCCACATTTGTTGATCTCTACAGCATCTGAGATACTTGAAACAGGCAATTCTTTCTTTGTTTAGGCAACTTACTACAATGACTTTCAAGTCATGTCAGTAATTGATACAGCTCAACATAAAATCTTTTTAACCCTCTTATTCAAATGGCATGGCAGATTCAAAACTACACTACTATGATGTTTTTCATATTATTTTGGGTTCCCATCATGTATTCAAAATCTCAAAACTAATTTGATATTGTCTCTGGTGTGGTTCCTCAGTTGGAAAATATGAATACTTTTCTGAAAAGAGGTAGGCTGGTGATCTGGGGAAGGACATATATAATACAGAAAGATTATAATCTTATTCCTTGTCAGTCATTGATAAATATCTGTCAAGTGACAAAAAGAAAAAGTTTCTCTGATCTTACAGGTACATTGTGCCTAAAATCAATCAAGGAGTTTGTAGAAAAATATCTCAAATATATTTTACGCATCTAACTTGCTTTTGTGTTTTCTCGGTTTTAGATAATTCAGGAGGATATCCTCGATCGTGGCAATGAGAAAACTGAGAAGGAAGAAGTGATAAAGAGAAAAATCCCTTATATTCTGAAACGGCAGCTCTATGAGAATAAACCCAGAAGGCCCTACATACTCAAGAGGGCCTCCTACTACTACTGAGAAGTTAATTCTTGACATGTGATTGACATCCTTTACCTGTTATCTAGATACACATGATGCTTATCTAGATATATAATTATATGTGTGTATAAATGTATGCCAGAACTTGATTATTTTACCTTTTCCACAATTGTGCTTTCTTGGATGGGATTTTCCTGCATTCATGTAAACTGGATGTAATGTTTTCAAATAAATGTAGATCTCGAGCATGATGTGTTCTGTATCATTGGGACAGATAATAATTTTATCATATGTAGAATGTTCTGTGATTTTGCAAGATATGTAATGGGTCATGGCATTTAGCACTTTATGGGACATTATAAGAGATTATAACAAAATTGAGCACACACCATTAACCCAAAGTAGAACAATGGCACCATTTTGATTATTTGATGGCTTTATTATTAACTGAACAAAATATACACACTTTCCATAAACTGCTAGCTCATCTCTCAGTACAAAGGAAAGTTACTATCATATAAAGACCCATCTGGAAGACTTGTTAATGAAACATCATTCTTTATGCTGATCTCAGTGTATCTTTACGTGGATATTTTGCCTGTCAAATGAACTGATAGCTAATAAAAGTCAACAATCATCATAATCTAATGCTTTATTGCAAATTTACTTATTCTATCAGAATTCTTTTTAATTTCCTCCTCTTTTATACTTTTAAGCTGTAATATCATACATGCATTTTAATATCACTTAGGGATTTGTGATTGAATGATTTTTTTTATTGGGAAGGCATACTTAAGGTAAATGCTGTGCATCTGGTAATTCATCCTATCTTTTAAAATCATAGTTATGGGGCGATAAGCATTTGCATCTTGTTATCTGTGACTCTCTAAATTACCTCCCTTATGAGTCCAGAAAGATGTTCTCTTACAGAACTGCAGTCTATTCATTTTCATCCATGAAAAATGAATCCAGAGCCCATTCTAAAGTCATCGGGAACATGCTACATTTGATGAGATTATCTTTCTCCAAGCTTAATACATCTGAAAGATGTTTGCAAGAAGCTAACAGATGCAGAGTTTTCATCACCTAGCTCTGATTTTTCACTACTACTTCTACTATTTCACCATCTTCAGAGAGTCCGTACATCTACTTTTTGCATAATATTTGTTTTGAGTATTTGGGAAGTTCCCATCATGAACCTCCATCACACTCACTTCCCAGTCCTCCCCACTCCTCTTGCCTATCCTTGTAACACTCCTCCACCCACCTCGTAGAAGAAATTATATATCTATCTAGTATAAAAGACACAGCATCCCAGTATTTATTTACAAGTGGTAAGCCTAGACTGGACAGGTTTTTAGCTGTTCTAACTTATATCCAGCCATATGTCCCTTGTTACTTACTGTTTCTCCGGGCTACATGTTCATGATCCATTTGCTCTCCTGAGGGTTTCCTCCTTCTTTCCTCGCATTTCTCCTTCCTCTTAGTCTCTTCTGAGACTCACTCAATCCTCAAGTTATGCCTTTCTCTCCCTATTGCCTAATAACGGCCTAAATTTTTATTAACTAATTAACGTAAACTTGGGGAGCAGTGTTTACATAGTGTCACTAGGCTGTATGTGAGAATTCTCTGTGTTGAGAGCAAACACATCTTAGAGACCAGTTTTTAGCATCTGAATATATAGCTGCAGCATGGGACATACACATCATGAATCTGTGTATTTAGAAATGTCCAAAGAACCAACCAAGAGAGCAAAGCCTGTCATGGAGATTAAGAGTGTGTTCTCAAATTCGGAATGTCCAGAATTTACTCCATTTGCTTAATAGCAAGCATGGGCAACTGTATGACCCTTTTATTTCCTTAACTATAAAAAGGAATATTAGCACTGTTTGTGGAAGGGTGAAATGGTTTGATTATGTACATATTATAACATATTACATAACACATAGGAACATGGTGGAACACATTAAGAACGCACTACATTCAACTGTTATTACTTGCAGTGGACCTAATTTTTCCATGATAAAATTTCTTGATATATTACTATACTATCATTAGTAGAGATCACAATTTTCTCCTAGTATACCTTCTTATTTATTTTACTAGTCACCAAAAGTCATATTTCATCAGCAAGTTTATCTTTAAAACTCAGTATCATCTCCTGTTTTCAACAATTAACACTCTGTAATGTAGAGTGAAGAAGGGAGATGCATATTCTAACCACTTCCATACAATTTTTCTGTTTATTTTTAAAACTACATGTTATTTCAAATATAAGATAAATACTCTGATGAAAGTTATGAGAAGTAAATACATGAAGTGTATCTATCAAACTTAAGGAATTTAGGACTCATTACCAAGATGTCCATCTTCCCAAACTTGAGTTACAAGCTCAATGTAATCTCCAAATCTCTCAGTGAGTTAATGATCATTCGCAAATTGAGCACAGAATTTATATTTAAAGATAGAAGATTCAGACTAAGAAAAAGCCACCAAACTAATTATCATAGAGTTCTGACACCATCCTATTTCAAGGCTTATCTTAATGCTATATTAACCAAGGGAGTGTAGTTTTGAATAAAAGTGTGGATTAATAAATCAATTAAACAGTAGAATGCAGAGATGGAGCCATATAAAATTGATCATGTGATCTTAAGGAAGTGGAAAAGGTAAGGAAAAATGTCTTCTCAGCAAATAGGATATCAATAACAAGAGAGGCACATGGAGTTAAATCTAAGAAATCTTAAACACTTAAACATACTGCAAGATAAATTATAGACCAAGATGTAAAACACAAAGCACTAACATTTGCCTCATTGGAGAAATCTAAATTTCTTTAGTTTGACAATAAGTATTTAGATATATTAACTAAGGAATAAAAATCCCAGTGGCATTCTTAACATAGAGACTTAAAGATCTTTATATCCATCTGGAAGCAGAGAAGTAATAGCTGGTCTTGTACAAAACTCCATTCAAAATTAATCAAGTACTTGAGCATGTGACCTGAAACACTGAAACAGTTCAAGGAAAACAGGGCAGCCTTGTGATGATACAGCCCCAGGGGAAGACTTTCTGAATAGGAGAGGACAGCAACAGCTTAGAAGGCACTGGTAAGAAGGGACGCTGGGGACTGCATGCAGTCAAAGTTTGTGTTCAGCAAAGCACTGTGTCACACGCCTGAAATCCCAGCATTCAGGGAATGGGGACAAAGATGTATGAAGTTCATGGTCATTCCAGATGGATAAGGCATTTGAAATCAGCTTGTGCTGCAGAAGCCAGGCTCTGTAACAGAACAAAACAAAACAAAGCAAAACCCAGCACAGCACATTAAAGGGAGCAGATGAAAAAAAAATAACATTTCTCAACTAACAAGAGAAAGTCTTTTCTAATCAAACTTACGATAGGGACGCAATACTTAGAATATATAAGATAATAGATAGCAAAACTTTTAGTAATACACACACACACACACACACACATTCACACATACATATACATACACACACACATTCACACACACACACAAACCAACAAGAAAAGAAAGGCATACAATCAATGGGTGAGTAAGTAAATGGAATCAATACCTTAAAAATTAAGTCCAAATGACCAACTCTTGAAAAAAATAAAGTTCAGCTTCTTTAATCAGGAAAACGACTTGGAATCTTGTACGCTGTGGGTCCGTTTCTCGGAGACAGAAGCTCCAGTATATTTTTTCCTGTTCTGCCCATATACCTCCTGTGGTCCTACAGGGCCTTTTGTTTCATGGGTGGCAGTAGGGGCAAGAAGAGACAGGGTTATATTTTCCCAACTTTAGTGAGGAGAACAGAAGACAGAAACTGCCCATGTAAGACGAAGACTCCAGAGCAGTAGGGAGTGTCCTCCTTGGAGTCTTGGATTGCTGAAGAGAATTCTGTTTCCTGGTTCCCTTTTATCTCTTCTCCTAAATGAGCACCTGCCTGGATGTGACTAGGACACCCTAGGATACACTGGAATGTGACTGAGACTGAGAGACAGCATTCGGATTCCCCAAGGATGTGCCAACTGGAGTTGTTATCAGGGAAATCTGAGTTCCTCTTGGGGTCACCTCATGCTATTGTGGAAATTGGGTTCTCATTTTAGTCGCACTAATCAAAGAACATTAGAATGGACTCGAAATGAAGCTTGAGGTCAGTGGTTATTAGTGGTTAAGTGAAAAAAATTGATTAGGCAAGCTTTAAACCCTGGCAGATGCCTGCTGGAAGGAGCTGGAAAACCCATTGGAAGAAAGCCCCGGTTTTGAATGGAAGGTTAGCAAGGATTATAGATGGGAAAATGGGCTGTGAAGCTTCAGGGAACCTGTGTAAAAATCCAAGGGCATCAAGGAAAGCATTCAGGTTTTGGCCAGCATAAAAGAAAAGGAGAGAAGGGAAGAAAAGAAAAGAAAAGGAAAGAGTAAAGAAAAGAAAGGAAGAAAGAAAGAGGAAATGTTTGCCTTCTGAGTATCACTCAGAAAGGCCTGCAGTCAACAAGGCAGAGCCACCACAGTACTGGGGTGGTGGGGTGGGGTGGGGGAGCAAGTTGTTGGCAAGGAAAATCTCTCAAAATCTCTCTTTTTTCATGATAACATTTTAATTTATTATTTGGTAATTTCATATCATGCATCTCATGTAGTCGCACTCACCTCCCAGCCACAGTACCTCTGTGACCTCTTCCCTCTCCCTTCCAAATGAATAAATAAATAAATAAATAAATAAATAAATAAATAAATAAATAAGTTAGAAATAATAAAAGAAGAAAAAGAAACCGTTTTCCATCCCATTTGTGATCTCCATATACTTACTGGAGTGTGATCAATCTCCCTGTGGTTGGTTCCCAAAGAAAACGTAGTCTTTCAGGTAAGCAGATTTCTTTAGTGGGAAAGGGATAGGTATTATGATCTATAACACAGATGCCATAAAGTCACACCATGGGACAAACCCTTCTGTGGGAGGTTAATTGGACAGGGGGTATACATGGTTTCTCTCTTGGTGAGGGTAGAGGGGAAAAGAGAGTGAGGAGAGGAGGGGCTGGGAGGAATATATGTGACTCACTCATGGGGACAGTGGTTGTGTGTAGCATCTTGGCAGCTAGTGCTGCTGCTGACTTCCTGGGGCAGGTGGTGAGTGGAGATGCCTGATTACCAGTCATAGGTTCCTGGCCAGGTGATTAGGAGGTCAGCTAGATTAAATCTTAAAGGAAGGAGATAATAGGATGAATATTTTTGTTAGCATAGAAATTCATGTCCCTACCCAGGGTCAGGCTTAAAACTTAAGACCCCAACTTTTGAGCTAAAGGAACTAGATTTGTTGAAATGGACCTCAACAATGGACAGATGCTCCATCTTTCTATGGTAATTTAAATATTAAGGGGAAATTATAGTGCTTTTATTTCAAACATTACCTGGAAAACAAAAACAAGGGTCTGAGTGTGGGATTTTTCCTCTATGTCCTTACCTAGCAGCCGAGTGCTTCCCCATTACTTAACTGTTTTTGCCATCCTTCCTAAATTGCACGTTATCTTACTTCATTTCCTAGGTTCTACTACTGCTATGTATGTCTCTCTCTCTCTCTCTCTCTCTCTCTCTCTCTCTCTCTCTCTCTCAGACTGAGTTATAAAATAATTTTTTTCTAAAACTCATCATCTATAGTCCATGAATTTTATTCTGCAGATTGGAGAGACAAGAACCAAGAAGCCACAAACAAATGAAGTGAAGATTTTGTGTGCATGTGTGTATTGGGGCTAGTAGCTTGGAATTTCAGTGCACCCTGACAATGAAACCAAACTGTCGATCAAACTACATGACTTACTTGGTATCATGAGCCTCATTAAACTATTTTTGGAACTACTATTGTGGGTTGCAGAGCCAATTTCATTTGTTGAAAAAGTAAAGTGTGTTGTCATCATCTACGGCAAATTGTTCTTTTAGTCCTTTGTGTTTGTGTGTGTGTGTGTGTGTGTGTGTGTGTGTGTGTGTGTGTGTGTGTGGTGTTTCCCATAGTGGTGGGTCTATCTGATCACTTTCTTATCAGCTCTTTAAGGTGGAATAGAAGATTATGGGAATTTCTTGATAGTATACTACTCATCCAGAAGTACCTGAGGTATAATTTGCTGTCGAGCACTTTTGTTGGCATGCTATAGGCCTTCCTTTACTCGACTCCAATGCCAGTCCCAGATTCCAGCCTGTTCACAATGAAGGAACCTCTAATCTTCTAGCTTACCTTTTAGGACAATTGGTGTTGTTTCTATTTCATTTTCAGACCTTCTGGATAAACATGTGAATCACATCAACTTGGCATCACACTCAACTGCTAGGGTTGGCATGAGGAACATAGCGACTGGCCATGTGTTAAAGGCTTGACCCTGGAGTTTCATCATCATGAGACAATGGTAGCCTTGAAAAGGTGAGACTCTGCTGTAGGTAGAGCAGTAGGTTAGTTGTAAATAGGCTACTAAGCACATAAACATAAAGGGCACATTCATTTTTGCTTCTTGGAAAACACCATCAGTTTACTCTGAGACTTGTTCCCAACAAAGGCAATCTAGTATTGCACTGACGAGAAGATCAAGGGAATAAGTCCACCAAACCTTGGACAGAAATATCCAGAAGTGTGATGGCAAAAGACACTGTCAATAGGATGATACAGCAGTTAACAGAATGTGCAAAGATCTTTACCAATCCTACATCCGATAGAGGGCTAATATGCAATATATACAAAGAAGCCAAGAAGTTAGACTCCAGAGAATCAAATAACACTATTGAAAAATGGGGTACAGAGCCAAACAAAGAACTCTCAACTGAGGAATACAGACTGGCTGAGAAGCACCTAAAGAAATGTTCAACATCTTTAGTCATCAGGGAAATGCAAATCAAAACAACCCTGAGATTCCACCTCACACCAGTCAGAATGGCTAAGATCAAACACTTAGGTGACAACAGAGCTTGAGAGAATGAGGAGAAAGAGGAACACTCCTCCATTGTTGGTGGGATTGCAAGCTGCTACAAACACTCTGGCGGTTTCTCAGAAAACTGAACATAGTACTACCTGAGGACCCAGCTACCATTCTTGGGCATATACCAAAAAGATGCTCCAACATATAACAAGGAAACATGATTCACTATGTTCATAGCAGCCTTATTTATAATAGCCAGAAGCTAGAAAGAACCCAGATGTCCTTCAACAGAGGAATGGATATAGAAATTGTGGTACATTTACACAATGGAGTACTATTCAGCTATTAAAAACAATGACATCATGAAATTCTTAGGCAAATGGATGGAACTAGAAATATCCTGAGTGAGGTAACCCAGTCACAAAAGAACTCACATGGTATGTACTCACTGATAAGTGGTGAATAGCCCAAAAGCTCAGAATACCCAAGATACAATTCACAAAGCACAGAAAGCTCAAGAAGAAGGAAGATCAAATTGTGGATGCTTCTGTCCTTAGAAGGGAGAACAAAATTCTCAAGGGAGGAAATACAGAGACAACGTGTAGAGCAGAGACTGAAGGAAAGGCCATCCAGAGACTGTCCCACCTGGGGATCTATCCCACATACAGACACCAAAGCCAGACACTATTGTAGATCCCAATATGTGCTTACTGACAGGAACCTGATATAGTTGTCTCTTGAGAGGCTCTACCAAAGCCTGACATATACAGAGGCAGATGCTCACAGCCAACCATTGAACTGAGAATAGGGTCTCCAATGCATGAGTTAGAGGAAGGAATGAAGGAGTTGAAGGGGTTTGCAACCCCATAGGAAGAATAACAATATCAACCAACCAGACCCCCCCCCAAGAACTCTCAGGGACTAAACCATCAACCAAACATGGATGGACCCAGGTCTCTAGGCACATATTTAGCAGAGGGTGGCCTTGTTGGAGATCAATGGGAGGAGAGGCCCTTGTTTCTGAGAAGGCTCCATACCCTAGTGTAGTGGAATGTCAGGGTGGGGAGGTGGGAGGCAGTGGGTGGATTGGGGAGGGAGAGGGTATAGGATAGGGTATTCCCAGAGGGGAAACCGGGCAAGGGGATAATGTTTGAAATGTAAATAAAATATTCAATTAAAAAATCCTTTAATAAGTTAGTCATGTAAGCTCTTTTCAATACTAATGGAAAGTCACTATTATACCCCTTACACTGCTGCTGTCAGATTCTTCAACAAGGGAGTCAAAGGAAAGCCATTCTTCCCTAACTTTGCCCACATTTCAGAGCACAGCTTATTTCCTAAGCAATGTACCTTTTTATCTTCAAAGCCCCCACACTGAAATGTCACCAAAATTCTAAATCTCTTTCATATTTTTATTCGTGTGAAATAGCAACCTGGGAAATCATTTCACTTTTTGAGACTGAAAAGGTTAGTAACTACTCATTTCTATTGATTTGCATACAAAAACAAAACTGCTTTGTGTCTCACATAGAAAGAAACACAAGGATCTTTTAAAGAAAAGGCATTTCCTCCTCCAAAGTGCTCTACTTGGTATTACCAAAAGAAACATAAAATTATACTGTCTGATGCTTTAGCCATTTTTTTTTTGCTATTTGAGAAATACAGCAATTAGAAGTGCAAACATTTCTTTCAAAATCTTAGCATTTTAGAAACATGTTAAGATAATTTTCTCCAATGTGATATACTTATTTGCTTTTGCCTTCCTGTTGAAATGTGCCTCGAAGGTAAACAAACTTGATTCTCCAAGGTCTTAGAACAATGCAAAGCACTTATAAAACCCACAGTTAACATCAAGTCAAAATCCTAAAGACATATTATTTCCTCTCCACTCCTACATCTCTGCATCCAGAAGCTTAGTTTGGAGCATAGTGAGGATTCCATCTTTTATCACCCCTTTCTTTTTGACACCCCTAGGACAGCGATGTCCAATCAAAACCAAGACTCCTGCTAAGCCAAAAAATTTAGTGTTTCTCAGTTTGTACTGGCTGGTTTTGTGTGTCACCTTCACACAAGCTGGAGTTACCACAGAGAAAGGAATCTCCCTTGAGGAAATGCCTCCATGAGATTAAGCTTATAAGGCATTTTCTCAGTTAGTGATCAATGAGGGGAGGACCCAGCCCATTGTGGGTGGTGCCATCTCTGTGCTGATAGTCCTACGTTCTATAAGAAAGCAAGCTGAATAAGCCAGGGGAAGCAAGCCAGTAAGTAACACCCCTCCATGGCTTCTGCATCAGCTCCTGCTTCCCGACCTGCTTGAGTTCCAGTCCTGACTTCCTTTGGTGATGAAACAGCAATGTGGAAGTTTAAGCTGAATAAACCCTTTCCTCCTCCAACTTGCTTCTTGGTCATGATATTTGTGCAGGAATAGAAACCCTGACTAAGACACAGTTCAAATAGCAACTAGATATTATTTGATTCTTAATTCATACAGACCACCACAAAACAATATCTCTCTTCAAACTCTGACTCTTTTATAAATAATAAATACTCATTTGTGGAAATGAACAAAATTCAATTTTAGGGAAGAAAATTTCAATTTGATTTCTCTAAGTATTAACAAAAGTCACAGTTGAGATGGAACTATATTGTAAACCAGCGTCTTACCTCAGAATCGTAAGCAGCTAGAGAAAAACTATTAGAACCAATCTGCTGCATTTCAATGCACATTCTTGCTGTAGAGCAGGGTTGTGATACACAGGAAACCCACAGCCTCTTTGCGATGTCGCATTACCCCTTTCTTTCGGGGTCTGCTTTTGCTGATCTTTGCTGACCCTGTGTCATCAAGCTCTAGGTTAACGGGTTTCCCTGAAAGAAGCTTCTCATTAGTTTAAACATTTGTAGTAACTGGCTGGAGAAGAGAGGGGTCCTTTTCTACTTGAGCAGTGCCTTTAACACTGTCTTAGAAATATAGAGCTATAGAATAGTAAAGAAGTGCTGTTAGGGTTGCAGATAATTTATTTTAGAACTCGATTCAGTGAAAACTAATTCCCCTTTCTTATAGTTACTCCCCTTGCAGAGTGCTCTTCAGGCAAATGAACTGTGTATAGTTTATACCCGGCAAGTTAAACTATTCTGCCAAGTACAGCCAACCTAGAATTGTAGAACAGAAGTACCAAGTTAAAGGACAGAAATTTCGTGGGGTGTTGATACAAAACAGAAATCCCACCTCCAAGATGAAGAGAGACAGAGCATATTCTGGAGCTAAATTTGAAGGACTGTGGTCTGGAATCATGGGGTCGCGTTACCCTAGATTCCATTTTTTAACATAGAAGAAGCTGCAAGAAGCATTTAAAATAAGAGGACAAAGAAAGTCGTAAATGAAAGCACTTTGTAAACATATTGTTGGAGGCTGCAGGTAGGTGGGTAGGTTACAGCAAGGGGGAAGAATATTTGTATTAGACTCAGTTGCTATCCACTGACACATGGAGCCATTTACTTGGTAGAAGCAAGTCATTGGTTAAATCAGTGGTTCTCAACCTTTCCTAATGCTATGGCCCTATAATAGGCTTCCTCATGTTTGGGTGACCCCCAAACATAAAATTAATTTGTTCTACTTTAGAACTGTAAATTGCTACTGTTATGAATTGTAATGTAAATGACAGATAAGCAGAATACCAGATATACAACCCCTGTGAAAGGGTTGTTTGACACCCCACAACTCTACCCAAGGAGTTGCAATCCCCAGGTTGATAAACAATATGTCAAGTCAACGTATTTGGAGTGGTTTTACCTGTTAATCTCAAGACTGTTAGGTCAGATGCTGAGAAACATAAGGAATAAGTTTTAAGGGGGCTAAAGACAGCTAAAAAAATTAGAATTAGCTCTTGGTCTGTAACATTCCTACTTGCCCAGTGTTATATAGGTTCTAATCAATTAGCAAGTCTTGCAAGAGGTCCAGTGTAAGAGATGCCAATCACATCATCTTTTTCTTGTTCTTCTGCTCTTTTCCTCTTCTTTCTTCCATTCTCCTCCTCTCTGCTCCTGTTACCTTTCCCCACCTCCTACCCTTTCTCTCTCACCCATCCTGTTCCCCTCCTTTTCTTTCTTACTAAAATGCAGAGTTTTATGGAAACCATGCTACATTAAAACTCTACCATTGTTCCATGAAACTTATTACAATAAGGAGAGTAACTCATTTTAGGAAAAGAGAACCCAAGTATAGTTAGACAAGCATTGTAGAAAAAAAAGAGCATTATTTATGGCTGCAAAACTGAAATAAATTTTATGCTTTCTTATAGTATAGAACAGATTCACCTCCATTGAGTATTACAAACTTTAAGGCAGAGATGGCTAATTTCTCTTAGCCTATATTGTCCAAACCACACATCTAAGAAAGACACAAAAAAAGGAATAGAGTAGGATATACTTCTGAGTATCTTGGGAAAGAATTTGCAGTGTCCCTTAAATTGAAAAGGTTATTGGTTAGATAAAAAGCTGGCTTGTAGAAATTCATCAATTTTTATATTGTAGAGTTTTGAACTCTTTCTTAAATTGAAAACAAGATAAAAATAATAATATTATTCTGTTCATGTTTGGTGTGGTAGGTAAGCTGTCTGTTCATTCTAACATAATGGTTTATTTATTTTATGTAATTGAAAAATTGTCATCAGGATAACATGTATTTAATTTCTTTAAGTGGTCATTTTTATAAATAAATTAAGCTTTATTTTTCTACTTCTGTTAACTTCCTTTTCAATTAAATCTTCATTTTCCCCCTTCTTTGTAATTGTTACATCAATATTCATAAATAAATAATACATATATAGGCATTATATAAATATTCCTAAATATATAAATACAACCAGTTTAGTCTATTACTGTATATATGTATGTGATTTCAGAGCTGACCACTTGGTATGAGATAAACAATTAGGTGTCTCATCCCAAGGGAAAACTACTGTTCTCTCTCTGAATTACTTAGCTGCCTCTAGTTCTCTGTGTTTGTTGGGCAGTGCCCTGTCATATTACCCTCTTTCATGTGAACATTCTATAGGCAATGTACTCCTGGTCTTGTTTAGGTAGCCATATTTTTGAAGTATTATGGCTTTGACTCTTCCTTATCATTTCTAGGGGAAAGGGTCATACAGCTGGCTTCCTGGTCCTTTAGCACTTTCATTCCTTCTAACTCCTCTTCTACTATGTTCCCTGAACCTCAGCTTCAGGGGTTATTTTGTAGAATTATGAATTGGGGCTGTCCAATCAGATAAGAAGTCAGTCTTTATAGGAACTTTTATTTACAATATAAATTTCTGTTATCGTAGAATACATGCTAGACCAATGATTCTCAAGGGAAGATTGGCTTGCTTATTTTTCTAAGACAATACTATTAGAATTGGATTCAGACTTATAAATAGAATTTCTGAGCCTGAACCTAAGGAATTTTACTATTATACAAATACTTTGTGTTCTCAGTTATATATGTAAATCACCTCTGCCTTCAGAATCTCATATATCTGTTTGTTTGCAACCAGATTATCTGTTTAATACTAAAATTTTCTTTGTTTCAAATTCAAGCAGAAACAAAGGGCAAAATGGACTCCAAAGATAAATACACAAACAGAACTGACCTTATAGTAAGCATTCTCTCCTACTCCTTAGCACATTCTGTAAACATATATAAGAGCTTAGATATCCTAAGATTACCAAATATAAATTTATTAGCTTATGCCTCATTGGTACTAACTATTGAAGAACAGAGATCATTGTTTAAACTCAAATTTTGAAGCATGTTTAAATCCATACCAAAATTGAGAGGGTAAAAGCACATTGTGCTCTCTCTCACTCATTGGGTCTAGCACTGACATCATGCCTTAGGGAAGACACATATATTTTACAACTCCTGAACCTGCATCCACAAAAATTCCTCTTCTGAAATTCACTCCAGTCTCGGTGGTCCTCCATGTCTATAAACTTCAGCAACTGTTTACTGACATAGACATATAATAAATGTCTATCATAAAACATATCACTGTCTTTTCAGTAACATAAATCTACCACACTCTGCCCACTCCCAACTCTTCTTACAGCAAACTCTAGAGGTTACTGAATATTTTTTTGTCTCCACAGTTGTTGTTGTTGTTGTTGTTGTTGTTGTACTGTTTTTCTAGAATGTTAATGAGTTAGACCACCTATAATCTTTCCAGAGTAGAGTCTTCCACTTCCCTATATTCCCTGTCGTTCATAGCTTGATATTTTATTAAATAATTAGCTGAGCTGACTGAAGCTTAGTCATCCTTTCACCTGCTGAAAAAATACCTCAGCACTTTGCAAGTCCTGATCATTATGATTAGAACTACAATAAAAGCTTGTATGAACTTTTCTGTCTCGATGGAGCTTTTGATTTTGAGTAAATAGTAATAATTTCTAAGACAAATAGTTTAAGGATAAGGTTAATTTTTCCTTTATTTTTATCTTTATGAGTGTCTTATATGCATGTATTCCCATGCACCTTGTATTTCCTTAGTGCTCAAAGAGACCATAAAATGGCATTGGATCCCTTGGGACTGGGATTGTATATGGCCATGAGTGTCTACGAATTGGGAAAGCAGGGGTTCAGAGCTCTTTGGAAGAGCAATATTGCTTTTCCTAGCTGATTTGCCTCTCCAGTCTCTAGTAGTCTGTTTGAAGAAACTACTAATAAGTTGTTATCAGTTGACATTGTCACTTACAATAGGTGAAATTTCCTATTATTTTATGTCACGATAGCAATGTGCTCTAGAGCTTTGTATTTTAATTCATCTCCCCCAATTTCTTATCCTAGGGTTCCTAAATCCAACAGAGAAACAGAAGCCTAATTTCTGTCTGGAACTGAATCTTCTGTTTTCATCTGGTGGCTTCTTTACCAAAGTACAATGTAATTACTGGAGGTTGGTATATTGAAGAGTGGGACATTGCCTTTCAGAGGATTATAACTACACAAATCCTTTACAAAGTGTGCCTGCAGATAAGACTCAAAACTGTAAGAAAAAAATGAGCTGTAACTGGCTCATTCTCTGAGAAAATTGCCTCTAAATAAGTTAGCTAGCTTAGAGAGTGACACACACCAACATTCATTCTACAGCGATCTCTTTGGTATCAAGCTCCTTGATTGTCATATTCTTCTATATAGAAGTTATTTATTTTCCTTTATATGTTATTTACTTCCCTAACTCATTATTTTCCATTCTCTTGAGATGAAGATGGTATATTCTACTTGTATTTTGATATGTATAATACATGACATAAAGTTCTTTTAAGATGATTTTCCTGAATTTCTACAATAAATTATCTGTTTATTCGCTAGTCCTTTCTGTGTACATAATGTAATAATAAACTTTTCTAAGATCGGTCAGATGCAGCGGAACAACTTGTTCATGGCTTTATCTTTTAAATTAGTTCTTTCATGTAGTCTGGACTCTTCATATAAATGTATGTATGTATATATTTATTTTATCATTTGAGATTTCTATGCCATTATGCAATGAGTATTCTTAATATCCATCCTCTACTACCTCTCTCTAACTCAGCACAGTGAACACAGTCGATTTTCTCCCCACCTCCATGCCTTTTTTTCTTTTGTTTATTTTTAACAACCATTTAGTCCAGTGACTGCAGCCCTCAAGCATGTGGTGTCTGTCCATCCACTGTGATATAGGCAACTTGCAAGCAACCACAACACCAAGTGGCCTACAGCAGCCAATGCCTCTTCTGCCAGGAGAGGAGGCAGTGGGTTTCTTCCCCATCCATCCATCCATGCAGGAATTTTGACTGGGTTTTTCTCACAAGAGGTCTTATTCAGGTAAGAGCACCTGTCGTGAGTTATTGGATACCACAGTCATATCATGTCCTGTGGACTCTGTTGTCTGAATAATTGAAGTATTGTTTGGCTAAAGCAGATATCGACTTTACTTGCTGCGTCCTTACTGTACTCTTGTGTAAAGTGATGTTCTATAGCCTGCGGTCCTCAACCTTCCTCATGCTATAGTTCCTCATGTTGTTGGGATCCCAAAACATAAATTTATTTTTTGTTGTTACTTTGTAAGTGTAAATTTTCTTAGGTAGTGAATTGTAATGTAAGTATCTGTGTTTTCTGATGGCCAGAGATTACTCCTGGGAAAGGATCATTTGCCCCCACAAAGGGGTGGAGATCAAAGGTTGAAAACCATTGTTCTACAGAAAGAACCAGTTTTGCCTATTTGTTCCCTTTTAAAGATGCTAATATACATATTGCACTTCCAATATTGCTATTTCCCAGCAGTCTTGAGGCAGTACCCTATCTGGAGTACCATTAACATTTAGGGAGCTACTGCCTTCCAAAGCTTACCTACCTAGCTCAATCTGTGCTAAATCACATATGTAATAAACTTCTCTAGAAACATCAGCCCTTGCAGTCTGTTTTTCTGGGAGACTTCCCTACCTTTTTTTCCCATCTTTATTAACTTAATTATTTCTTATTTACATTTGATTGTTATTTGCCTTCCCTATTTCCAGGCCAACATGCCCCTAACCCCTCCCACTCCTCTACTTTATGGGTATTACTCACCCCATCATCCCCCCATTACCACCCTCCCCAATCACGTTCACCAGGGGTTCAGTCTTGGCAGGACCAAGGGCTTCCCCTTCCACTAGTGCTCTTACTAGGCTATTCATTGCTACCTATGAGGTTGGAGCCCAGGGTCAGTCCACATATAGTCTTTGGGTAGTAGAAGCTCTGGTTGCTTGGCATTGTTGTTCATATGGGGTCTTGAGCCCCTTCAAACTCTTCCAGTCCTTTCTCTGATTCCTTCAACGGGGGTCCCGTTCTCAGTTCAGTGGTTTAATGATGGCATTCGCCTATGTATTTGCTGTATTCTGGCTGTGTCTCTCAGGAGAGATCTACATCCAGTTCCTGTAGGCTTGCACTTCTTTGCTTCATCCATCTTATCTAGTTTGGTGGCTTTATATGTATGGGCTGCATGTGGGGCAGGCTCTGAATGGGTGTCCCTTCTGCCTCTGTTCTAAACTTTGCCTCCCTATTCCCTCCCAAGAGTATTTTTGTTCCCCTTTTAAAGAAGGAGTGAAGCATTCGCATTTTGGTCATCCTTCTTGAGTTTCATGTGTTCTGTGCATCTAGGGTAATTCAAGCATTTGGGCTAATAGCCACTTATCAATGAGTGCATACCATGTGTGTTTTTCTGTGATTGGGTTACCTCACTCAGGATGATATTCTCCGGTTCCATCCATTTGCCTATGAATTTCATAAAGTCATTGTTATTGATAGCTGAATAATATTCCATTGTGTAGATATACCACTCTGTACCCATTCCTCTGTTGAAGTGCATCTGGGTTCTTTCCAGCTTCTGGCTAATATAAGTAAGGCTGCTATGAACATAGTGGAGCACATGTCTTTTTTATATGTTGGGGCATCTTTTGGGTATATGCCCAAGAGGGGTATAGCTGGGTCCTCAGGTAGTGCAATGTCCAATTTTCTGAGGAACCTCCAGACTGATTTCCAGAATGGTTGTACCAGTCTGCAATCCCACCAACAATGGAGGAGTGTTCCTCTTTCTCCACATCCTTGCCAGCATATGCTGTCACCTGAGTTTTTGATCTTAGCCATTCACACTGGTATAAGGTGAAATCTCAGGGTTGTTTTGATTTGCATTTCCTTTATGACTAAAGATGTTGAACATTTCTTTAGGTGTTTCTCAGCCATTCGGCATTTCTCAGCTGTGAATTCTTTGTTTAGCTCTGAATCCCATTTTTTTTAATAGGGTTATTCGTCTCCCTGCAGTCTAACTTCTTGAGTTCTTTGTATATTTTGGATATAAGCCCTCTATCAGCTGTAGGATTGGTAAAGATCTTTTCCCAATCTGTTGGCTGCCGTTTTGTCCTAACCACAGTGTCCTTTACCTTACAGAAGCTTTGCAGTTTTATGAGATCCCATTTGTCGATTCTTGATCTTAGAGCATAAGCCATTGGTGTTCTGTTCAGAAAATTTTCTCCAGTGCTCATGTGTTCAAGATGCTTCCCCACTTTTTTTCTATTAGTTTGAGTGTATCTGATTTGATGTGGAGGTTCTTGATCCACTTGGACTTTGTACATGGGGATAAGCATGCATTGATCTGCATACTTCTACATGCTGACCTCCAGTTGAACCAGCACCATTTGCTAAAAATGCTATCTTTTTTCCATTGGATGGTTTTGGCTCCTTTGTCAAAAATCAAGTGACCATTGGTGTGTGGGTTCAATTCTGGGTCTTCAATTGTATTCCACTGGTCTATCTGTCTGTCTCTGTACCAATACCATGTAGTTTTTATCACTATTGCTCTGTAATACTGCTTGAGTTCAGGGATAGTGATTCCCCCTGAAGTCCTTTTATTGTTGAGGATAGTTTTAGCTATCCTGGGTTTTTGTTATTCCAGATGAATTTGGAAATTCTTCTGTCTAACTCTCTGAAGAATTGGATTGGCATTTTGATGGGGATTGCATTGAATCTGTAGATTGCTTTTGGTAAAATGGCCATTTTTATTATATTAATCTTGCCAATCCATGAGCACGGGAGATCTTTCCATCTTCTGAGATCTTCTTCAATTTCTTTCTTCAGAGACTTGAAGTTCTTATTGTACAGATCTTTCACTTGCTTGGTTAAAGTCACACTGAGGTATTTTATATTTTGGAACTATTATGAAGGGTGTCGTTTCCCTAATTTCTTTCTCAGCTTGTTTCTCTTTTGTGTAGAGGAGGGCTACTGATTTATTTGAGTTAATTTTATACCCAGTCACTTTGCTGAAGTTGTTTATTAGCTTTAGTAGTTCTCTGGTGGAACTTTTGGGATCACTTAAATATACTATCATATCATCTGCAAATAGTGATATTTTGACTTCTTCTTTTCCAATCTGTATCCCTTTGATCTCCTTTTGTTGTCTGATTGCTCTGGCTAGAACTTCAAGAACTATATTGAATTAGTAGGGATAGAGTGGTCAGCCTTGTCTAGTCCCTGATTTTAGTGGGATTGCTTCAAGTTTCTCTCCATTTAGTTTAATGTTAGCTACTGGTTTGTTGTATGTGGCTTTTACTATGTTTAGTTACGGGCCTTGAATTCCTATTCTTTCCAGGACTTTTATCATGAAGGGGTGTTGAATTTTGTCAAATGCTTTCTCAGCATCTAATGAAATGATCATGTAGTTTTGTTCTTTCAGTTTGTTTATATAATGGATTACATTGATGGTTTTCCGTACATTAAACCATCCCTGCATGCCTGAGATGAAGCCTACTTGATCATGATGGATGATTGTTTTGCTGTGCTCTTGGATTCGGTTTGCCAGAATTTTGTTGAGTATTTTTGCGTCGATATTCATAAGGGAAATTGGTCTGAAGTTCTCTTCCTTTGTTGGGTCTTTGTGTGGTTTAGGTATAAGAGTAATTGTGGCTTCTTAGAAGGAATTCGGTAGCACTCCATCTGTTTCAATTTCGTGGAATAGTTTGGATAGTATAGGTATGGGGTCTTCTATGAAGGTCTGATAGAATTCTGCTCTGAACCCATCTAGACCTGGACTCTTTTTGGTTGGGAGACCTTTAATGACTGCTTCTATTTCTTTAGAATTTATGGGCTTTTTAAAATGGTTTATCTGTTCCTGATTTAACTTCTGTACTTTATCTGTCTAGGAAATTGTCCATTTCCTGCAGATTTTCAAGTTTTGTTGAACATAGGCTTTTGTAGTAGGATCTGATGGTTTTTGAATTTCCTCTGATTCTGTAGTCATGTCTCCCTTTTCATTTCTGATTTTGTTAATTTGGACACACTCTCTGTGTCCTCTGGTTAGTCTGGCTAAGGATTTATCTATCTTGTTGATTTTCTCAAAGCCCGGACAGGTGGGCACTCCTGAGACTGCAAAGCAGGAGAGACCACGAATACTGCCCACCCCTGCCCACATCTCTTGCCCAAGAGGAAACAGTGTAGGACCTCTGGGAACTGGAAGATAGGGGCACTCAAACGGCAGGTCCCCTGTGGTCCAGACACTGCCAGGATCTGAAGGGTCCAGATCAAAAGCTCCCTGCACCCAAATCCTGTGGGAGGGAGACCTAAACCTTCAGAGGGGCAGACAGGCCTGGGAAGCCAGAAGAGACTACACTCTGCACACATTTCTGACTCCAGAGGAAAACACCTAAAGCCATCTGGGACCCCGGTGCATGAGGGCCCCCTGAGAAAAGACTTCCCTACCTTTAAACTCTATTTTAAGCCCTGATAATTTTGTGAATTAGTACAATCCCTTTACCAGGCATTGCTACTGAGCCTATAATCTATCCAAACTAAAGGGTTTTTTTGTTGTTGTTCTTTTGTTTTTTGGGTTTTTTTTTATTTTCTGATTAAAAAGAAGCATCCAAAGTGCAGATTAGTATCTTGAAACCAAAGGAAAAAAAAGAAAAGAAAAGAAAAAAGAAAAAATCTTTGAACGCTTCCAAAGTTTTCATAAATGATTCTAAGTTGTTTTTTTTTTTTTAATCTTGTTCTGATGTAAAATGCTTTAGATTTTGTAAAGTGCTTTCACTTTAAGAGAGCAATCCACAGAGGTAGTTGAAGTGCCAACAGCAGGGAATACATACAAATGAGTCTAAGTAAGAGTTTTTACTGTTTTCAGCTGGGCATTGGGGATAAGTGAGGAGATTTAATCACACCTTGCAGTATTATTATTAGTTATTTTTTTATGGACGTGTGAAGCAACAAATGAAGCTGCATTTACCACAACACGATCCAACAAGAGAAAAGTCACTGCATGAAAATCCTGCATGTCCTTAGATATAATTTAAGTAACTGTTAAAGTATCTTTGGTGTCCTATCTATGAGGCCAATTCCTATTTACTGTTTCTGTACTAGTTAGGATTATGCTGTTGAATTCCCTTCTCAGAAGCAGTATGACTGCCTAGATGTTCCTAAGCAGTATTTCAAGGGAAGGCTGAGGACAGATAGAACAAATAAAGGAGTGTTCAACTTATTTCTTTCTATAGTATCTTTCTTTTGTTTATTATTATTATTATTATTATTATTATTATTATTATTATTATTATTATTATTATTATTACTATTATCACTTTTATTCTTTAATCCTTTTTTATAGTCCAGACTTTACCCCTTTATCAGTCTGCCCCCTTGTCTGCTACCCTTCCCATACCTTACTATCCCAGTCTTCAAGAGGATGTACCCAGCCTTCCTACTCCCAACTTACCAGAACTGCCCACTCCCTGGGGCCTCAAGTCTCTCAAGGGTTATATGTATCTTTGCTCACTGAGGCCAGACCAGTCAGTCCTCTGCTGTATATGTGTTGGGGCCTCATATCACCTGCTGTATGCGGCCTGGTTGGTGGCTCAGTGTCTGAGAGATCTCGGGGGTCTAGGTTAGTTGAGACTGCTGGTCCTCCTATGGGATTGCCCTCCTCAGCTTCTTCCTGCTTCTCCCCAATCAACCACAGGAGTTCCCAGCTTCTGTCCATCAGTTGGGTGTTAGTATCTGCATCTGATTCTTTTAGCTTCTTGGACATTTCAGAGGGCAGCCATGATAGGCACTTGTCTGCAAGCACACCACAGCATCAGTTATAGTGTCAGGGCCTCCCATTGAGCTGGATCCTAATTTGGGCCTGTCTCTGAACCTTTCTTTCATGTTTTTCTCCATTTTTGGTCCCTGCAGTTCCTTCAGACAGGAACAATTCTGGCTTAGAGCTTTTAACTATGGGATGGCAACACAATCAGTCTACCTTTATGTCCTATTCCTTTGCTGGAGGTGAACCCTGCAAGTTCCTCTTCCCACTGTAGAGCACTTCATCCAAGGTCCCTTCTTTTGAGTCCTGAAAGTCTCTCACCTCCCAGGTCTCCAGTACATTCTAGAGGGTCCCTCCACCTCCTACCTCTAGAGGTTGCCTGTTTCTATTCTATTTGCTGGCCCTTAAGGCTTCAATCCTGTCTCCTCCCATCCCCCACAATACCAGACAATGCTCCCTCCTTCCTTCCTCCCCTGTTCCCCTCCCACCCAGGTCCCTTCCTCCCTCTGCCCGCTGTAACTTTTTTCTTCTGCCTCGCAAGTGGGACTATGGCATTCTCACTTGGGTATTTCAGCTGGTTAACCTTATTGAGTCCCGTGGGTTGTGTCCTGGGCATTCTGTACTGTTCTTGGGTAATATCCACTTATCAGTGAGTACATACCATGTGTGTTCTTTTGTGACTGGGTTACTTCACTCAGGGTAATATTTTCTCATCCCATTCATTTGCCTGTAAAACTCATGATGTCTTCATTCCTAATAGCTGAATAGTATTCTATTGTGTAAATGAACCACATTTTCTGTATCCATTCTTCCATTGTGGAACATCTGGGTTGTTTTCAACTTCTGGCTATCACAAGGGAAATGCAAATTAAAGTGATCCTGAGATTCTAGCTTACATCAATCAGAATGGCTAAGATCAAAAATTCAGGTGACAGCACATTCTGGCAAGGAGGCAGAGAAAGAGGTACATTTTTCCATTGAGGGTAGGATTGAAAACTGGTACAACCACTCTAGAAATCAATCTGGAGGTTCTTCAGAAAATTGCAAATAGATCTACTTGAAAATTCAGGTATATGATTCTTGGGCATCTACCCAAAAGATGCACCACCATGTGTATACTCCACTATGTCATAGAGACTTTATTTGTAGTATCTTTCTAATAATGAAATTACGACTTTTTTTTTTTTTTTTTTTTTGCTGTTGTTAAGTTCCAAGAAATGAACTTCAAGATAACCTGCAAAGTCTCAAGTTGAAATTTGTTTGCTAAAATCTTATTCTTTTGGAATTTGAACTCTTGAAGAGGTTTTTATTTTTACTATTTAATTTTTTGAAGAATTTGACCCCTTTTCAAAATACAAAAAAAAATGTAGTTATCAAAATTCTCTCATTCTTTTAAGTTACAAATAAGTCTTGGTTTTTTATTCATTAAGACCAAATAATGTTTGCATTGTAAAAAATATCTTTCTAAATCTTGTAGTTTGTTCACGTATATAAATTTTGGTCAGTGGGATAGAAGAGGGCCTTCATGTGGCTATTACTCATAAGTTCATTGTATAGACTAATTCCTTGGAACTAATTATTTGTTTCTTTGCATTTCTTTCATCCTGCCTGCTAAAATGTCGGTGTTCCATTGCACCACATAGTCGGAGGAAACATATTTGTATGGCTTAATGGTAACCTGGGAGAATTTAGAGTCTTGAAGACTAAGTAGTTTCACATCATTCATTTCTAGGTAGTCATTCAATAAAAAAAAATTATTATTTTCTGTTTAGTACTGTCAGTTATTTGGCTAGTACAATCAAAACCATAATGAGATCAACCTCTAATATTCTTTTCCATATACATTATTTACCAGATAAATTAGACCATTTCCCACTTGCTTCCCTTGAAAAGGACAAACCAAAATGATTAAAATGTGAAAGAATTTATTTAGGTGTAAATATAAACAGAAAACTTTAATGAGAAAGTTAAGAAATAAGATACTTTACAGAAAGTTTCATGATTTCCCCAAAGGGGAAATACATATTTAACCCAAAATGTTCTTAGTAAGACTTTATGAAAGTAAAAGCAGACCTCAGGGTAGTGAAAATATTCTATCTTCACAGAATCAGGTCACCTATAAACAGATGACAAAAAATTGAATTCTCCGTAGCAGAAATAGAAGTAATAAGACAATGACTAATGTCTTTATTATGCCACTGTGAATTAACTCAGACATAGAATTATGAGGGGTAAGTCCTACAAGGTTAAGTGTGCAATAAAAACAATTCCTTTTATTTGATATGATTACAAAAACCAGATTCCATGAAGAAAACAACGCCATCAAAAAGACTTGTATCCTAGAAAAGAAAGAGAATAAAATTACTGGTAAATCTGTCTAGTAAAAAACTGGTCCTCTGAGATGCAGGCAGAGCACCTCCGTCTTAATGCCAACTTATTTGTTTTTGATTCTTTGTTTGTTCCTTTGTTTGTTTCTTTCTTTCTTTTGTTGATGCAGTGAATTTTATTGATGGTATTCAAGAGGATAAAATCTAGGGTCTTCCCATTATTACTGGGGTCTAGGAAGGAAACTGGGATATAGATGCTCAGGTCTGAGACTAAGCTGGGAAAGGGACTCCTCAGAAGTCAAGGATCTCTCTCTTCCGCTCAGATCCTTGGTAGCATGGGTGGTCCAGGGCTTTTTATTCCTTGGAGGACATGGAGGTAACGAGGTTCACCACCCTGTTTCTGTAGCCATAATTCATTGTCATACCAGGAAATAAGCTTTACATAGTTGTCATTGAGAACAATGCCAGCTCTACCATCAAAGGTAGAAAATAGGAGTCACTGTAAAATTCACAGGACATAATCTGGTCCTCAGTGTAGCCCAGGAGGCCCTTTCGTGGGACCTTGGACACGTGCTTCATCACATTCATGATGACATTATAATGGATAACTCTTTCGAGGCAGCATATCAGATCCACAATAGACATGTTGTGGGTAGAAACATGGAAGGCCATATCAGTGAGTTCAGTTCTGGGATGACCTTGCCCACAGACTTGGCAGCACCAGTGGATGCAGGAATGATGTTCTGACCAACCCCATAACTTTTTTAATGGGTCATTTACGTTCTTCTGGTGGCAGTGATGATGTGTACTGTGGTCATGAGTCCTTCTACAGTGACAAAGTTTTCACTGGTGATGTTGGCCAGGGGGATAAGCAGTTGGTGGTTCAGGAAGTATTGCCTACAATCTTGAGTGAGTTGTCACACTTCTTATAGTTTACACTCATTGAGCATCTGCAAAAAGAGCAGAAATAATAATCCTTTTGGCCCCACCCCTCAAGTGGGCCCCAACCTTCTCCATGGTGATGAAAAACACCAGTAGACTCCACAACACACTCAACATCAGCATCACTCTATTTGATATTGCAGGATCTCACTCCTGGAAGATGGTGATGGGTTCCCCATTCTCAGTCAGAACCGTGTTGTTGAATTTGCCATAGCAAGAATCCTATTGAAACATGTAGTCAATGTAGTTGATGGCAACAATTTACACATTGCCAGAAGTAGCCCTGGTAACCAGGTGCCCAAATTGGCCAAATACCTTTACCATTGTGTTTAAGGGATGAGGTTGGCACTACATGAGAAGATGCAGCAGTCTCTGGAAAAGAGATATACAGAGAGCCAGAGAAATTTCATTTATCTTCTTATGTGCAATATTGCTTTAAGACAATTAACCTTTGTATTTGTGGACACTGACAAGCTTGCTAGAAGCTACAGAACGTCTAGAGTTGTGTTCATTTATCTTAGTTGTTGATGTGACCAAATATAAAAATACCTATGCACACCTCAATCTGTGGTTTGGGACCAATTTGGGGGTCAAACATCAGGTTTCTTGCATATCAGATATTTATATTACACCTCATAACAATAGTACACTTACAAAGTTACTTATGAAATAACAATGAAAACATTTTTATGGTTGGGGGATCGCCACAACAAGAGGAACTCATTAAAGGGTTGGAACATAAGGAAGGTTGCGAACCACTGCTCTAGATTTTTCTATATCTTAGGTTATCTGAGATAAGTGGCAGTTACATCTATTGCTTTAGTACTGCATGGCATTGTAAATCCAAGTTTGCAGAAATTCTTTATAAAATTAGAGCCATATAAACCAGGAACTTGATAGACACAATGAGAGTGATTTAGTGATTGGCTGACGACAGTCACCTGTAAAGGAAGTGTTTGATTTGTCAAGGTCGACATACATGAGCCACTCTTTGAGATGTTGACACAAACTCATTTTGGAGGCAGACATTACTTTTAGATTTCCTAGTGTCCTAGTCCACAGTACCTTAGAATGTGACTCTATTTGCATTTAAGGCCTTTAAATAATAAGCAACTGTGAGATGAGGTCACAATAGCCCTGTCCAATATGTAGGAAATAAAGATTGCACTTGTACTAAGAAGCACTTGGGAATCTGGTTGGCCTAAGAAAGGTTGTTTATGTGTGAAGTTGGGCACTGCTGAAAGAGATAAAAATGACAGTGTGTCACAACAGTATACTGAAGAGTTTTTATATCCTTGATTGTAGATCTCTTCTCTCCTTCCTTCATTAACTGTGTAATCTGCAGGGTACGGTCATATATGTTACCTGCCACTTATTTTTGTATATTTCTTAACAACATGGACTTATCTCTAAATTTTGAATGCAGTCTATTTGCAACCTTTGGGTCCCATGACTTTATTTATTATGTTTGGTTGGCTCTTAGTTTTCTACTCTAAATTCCTATGTTGAACAGAGGTAGCTGAAGTAGCAGGCATTAGCAGAGATCTGGAGTTTCTTATTTTCTGTAACTTGACACAAGCTGATTCAAGGAACTTTTGAGAATGTGTCATTATTATGATTTTAATTAAATCTATTTTTCAATTTTTCTGTATGTGTAATGTGTTTACCTTACTTACCCTTTACTCCTTCCAACATCTACCATGAATTCTCCAGCCCTCTACATGGTCTCATGCTTTACCTTCATTTACATGTGTATATAGAGATAAATACATACAACTGGCTAAATCCATTTAGTGTTGCTTGTAGGTTTATGTTTGAAGGTTAACCATCTAGTTTTGGGTGACCAATTAGGGCATTCATGTCTGGAGAAGGTTAATTTTCCCTCTTTTGGCAGTCATGAGTTACCTGTAATTCTACGCCAAAATTGGGTTCCATGAGACTTTTCCAATCCTTGTTGGCTTGCCGCATATTGTCATTATTTAACTAGATTAGATCTTTTATATTGTTGTAATTTTCACAGGTACAGTGCATATATATATATACATATATATATATATATATATATATATATATATATGTATTTGGCACATCTATATGTCATATTAGATGTCCTGGTCTTCTGGTTCTTACATTCTTTCTACCTTTTCCTGTATGATGTTCCCTGAGACCTAGATGCTCAGGTTTTGCTGTAGATGTAACAGCTGAGGCCATGTATCCCTCAGTCTGTTATTCTCTGTATTCATTTATTGTGCTCTCTCATATACATTTATTTTTATGGCAGATTTTACTAATGGAACATTATAAGTAAAATATAATGTGGAGAGCAGTGAATGAGTCCTATTAAGCCATTATTGTAATCAAAGATTTGTGCTCTCCTTTATTCAGCATTTCTACCTGCCAACTAGTGTACTAAGTACTTTCAAATTTGTTATCACCTAATTTAAGATGAACTAGAAAATATATCATATACAATAATCAAGCAATCGTGTCAGAGCTTATAAAGGAGTCAAAAGCTTTTTATTGAAAAATCAATGTTTGTACAGATGTGTGATGAGGCTCTTAGAGGGTTAACACTGACGTGACAGTGAGGGAAAGAGGGCTTCACGTAACTCGGCACCATCTTGGTCCACAGAACGGCTTTCTAAAGGTCTCAGGACAGGAGGGATTATTGGTGTTTATCTTACTTATGGTTACTCTTTCAAAAGCAAACGTTTAATTGGGGCTGGCTTACAGTTTGAGAGGTTCAGTCCATTATCATCATGGCAGGAAGCATGGCAGCATTCAGACAGACTTGGTGCTGGAGGAGGACCTGGGAGTTCTACATCTTTTTTTTTTCCATCTTTATTAACTTGGGTATTTCTTATTTACATTTCGATTGTTATTGCCTTTCCCGTTTTCCCGGCCAACATCCCTCCTCTGCCCCCCCCTTCTTTACGGGTGTTCCTCTCCCATCCTCCCCCCATTACTGCCCTCCCCCCAACAATCACGTTCTCTGGGGGTTCAGTCTTGGCAGGACCAAGGGCTTCCCCTTCCACTGGTGCTCTTACTAGGCTATTCATTGCTACCTATGAGGTTGGAGCCCAGGGTCAGTCCATGTATAGTCTTTGGGTAGTGACTTAGTCCTGGGAGTTCTACATCTTAATCTGAAGGCAGTCAGGAGAGACTCTCTGACTGGGCATGGCTTAAATACTAGGTGACCTCAAAGCCTGCCTACCCAGTGGCACATTTCCTCCAACAAAGTCACAGCTATTCCAACAAGGCCACACATTCTAATAGTGTTACTTTCCATGGGGCAAGCATATTCAAATCACCACAGTGTTCAATGTATAGAAATGAGGAGAAAGTTATAGATGTGTAAGGAAGTCAGGTCCAAAATTTCTTTCTGAGTTGGTTTAATTTTGGTCATTTTTTTTGTTTTTATTTTAATTTCAGGAGTAATAGATGACAGAGGATGTGTTTTTAGCATTATTTAAATTTAAAAAACCATTGCTCTGATTATGGAGAGAGTACGAGTTTTTGTCTTAACATTCTCTCATCTCAGTTATAATACATTTAAAAATCAATTCCCTACATTATGCTGTAAGCACATATATCTTTATCAGATGGATATGGTTTGAGAAGTGAAAATTCAGATTGCTACAGTTTTAAAACTTTAAAAACATCTTAGGCTGGAGGATCATATTTGTAATACTATGGCAAATCATTTTTTCTCACCTATCAGTCAATATTTTATCTCCCCTTTCATTATTTAGTTGCTTCTCACTTTGGTATAGAAAAAGTAGTTGCGATATTAGAGTTATACTCCCTATGGAGGAAGAAGCAAATTTTATTTTGAATATTTATGTGAACTACAAAGCTCCAATATAATTTCTAAAAGCAAGTGTTATGAACTGACAGAAGAACCCTGCTTTGAAGGATATTTTGATTCCTTTTCAGAAAAAACAAACAGTCTTTGAAACAATGAGACCCATACACGTACCACCAACGAGGCAGGAAGACGGAAAGTGCTCAGAACAGTATTGGGCAGCTTTTGCGAATTGCTTTCTCTAATTGAGGTGGGCTCTACTATGATCTAGGTCACCCTATCCTTGGTCTCCTTTCAGCAATAGGCAATTTCTCAGAATTATTTTTGATGTAGCTTTTATGGAAACAATTGTCCTACTGCATCCACTGAGAGGAATAACTAGAATTGACGCAAAACCTGTTACCTCTACCATTCATGACTAAAACCCAGGAAAAAAAAACCAACTCCTAGAGGCATCCTGTTCCCATAAGGTCATACTCATTAACCAAGGGAAAGAAAGAATGATTGCACCTTCAACTAAATTATCTAGCTCAAGGGTCAGAAAGGTTGCCATAAATATGCATGGGTTGAAACTACTGTGCTTTTACAGCTGATCTTAGCCAAAAGGCCAAGAAGGGGCCCCTTGGTGATTTTATCATCTTAAAATGTATAACAGTTTTTTCCCTTTTCACCCTAAAACTTAGCTACAGAAAATAGAGACATTTTAATGTTAAAGTATTAAAAGTGAATTCGGTAAAATAAAAACTTCTCTACATTCTTGAAGATTGTTTTCAAAATAATGAACGGTTTCCAATCCCTTTGATGTGATGGCCCGAAAATTAACACATTAGCTGAAATCAACTCTACTTATATAATAACAAAATACATGGTAAAAAGTGGGATATTGTCAATGCATGTTCACCTAAGGTTCAAATAGAGAATGTCTGCTTAAATATTGTTAATATATTTATCATCGTTTCTGAGCTAGCATTTGCAAGTGTTTATGCAATGCTTCTGGTTTTAGGATACTAGTGGATTTTCTTCGTTTGCTTGACAGTGGAAACAGAGACTCACCAGGTCTACTGCAGTCGAAACTCTTCATAATACTGTGCTTAAGCAAAATGGCAGGTCTTGGGACAGCTCATCGCACTGCAGATTACTATCGCTTTGTGACTTAGATTCATGAATATATCCGTCTATACGAAGTAGCTTCTGTCTGCAGAGCAAAATGCGTTGCTCATTGACCTCACGTGCGATGCTTTGGAGAGAGTGTTTGGAAAAGCGTATTATTTTAGACTTAACGAAATGATGTTGGTATTTCATCCTGACCTGTTTAAGAGTGAATGAGGCTTAAATCTGTCCAAGCTTCTCATAACCTGGAGACTTCAAACAAAGCAGGTTTTGGTACCAGCTACTCCGACATATCTTCTATAAGGATCACTGTGCTTGGAAAACCCCCAGGTCTATGCGTCCTTCATGTTTTGATGAATTTTTGCATCTTTTTTTGGGGGGTGGTGGGTTGTCAGTACACTGATCTCAATACCTTCCTGCCTATACTTCTGTGAAAGGTGATCTGACCCATATCGTGGGAAGATATTAAAGCAGTTCATTTCATTTTAGGGCCATGTATAGTCCTTATTATTATCTTTTAAATAGAACCACATCCATCGTAAGTAAAGCATAAAATTAATATTTTCTAATACATTTTGAACTGCAGAACTCTGTGAATAGACCATTTCCTTGAAAAAGAACACATCTATGCATGACTTTCCTTCCCTAGGGGTGTCTTGTAGTACATTCCTGTCACTTTAATTATCATGAAGCTGCCTTCTATGTTGCCATCCAAGACTTGTCATGGATTGGTTCTTATGTTTTTGTCTCCAGTTTCACTTTATTTTTTATATTAGGTGGAAACGTTGGTATCAGAAGGGTAGATTAAGAACACAAACTCAGTCTCCTCCATCTACAAACTATTTATCTAGCATTATTTGAGGAAACACCTTTATTTTTATCCATTGTGGTGGTCTATGTTTTATCCATATGTTTGGCTCAGGAAGTGGCATTACTATGAGATGTGTCCTTGTTGGAGGGAGAGTGTCACCATGAGGGTGAACTTTGAGACCCACATCTTACTTGCCTGGAAGACAATAGTCTTCTCCTGTTTGCCTTCAGAACAAGACGTAGAAATCTTAGCTCCTTCTCCTGTACCATGCCTGCCTGGATGTTGCCATTAAATGTTTGGCTTTACAAGAGTTGCCAGGTTCAGTGTGTCTTTTCACAGTTACTGAAACCTAACTAAGACATCCATCCATGAGATGGTCTTTTATCCCTGTGTAAATCATTGGACCATATGCAGGCCGGATTATCTCTGAATTATCTTATTCCTTAGCAAACTTTTAAACTATGCTAGGCCTCTGTATTTAATATTGGCCAACATTTATTTGGCTATTTGATCTCCCTTGAAATTTCAATATGAGTTCTAGGTACAATTTCTAGTTTTGGTTTAAATATATTTTGATTGACAGTACTCATATTTGTGGGTCACTTTAGGTAATATTGAGTTCTCAATAATATTTTCCTTCTAAAAATATTGGCAATATTTTCACTGATTTAGGTCTGTTCAAATTTTCACTGGAAAAGTTTCATATTGTACAAACTTCCTGCCCTTATTGTATTCTAAATACTTTACATCATTACTGTTATCAATAGGGATCTTACTTAAACTGTATTATATATTGCTAATTGTTAGTATACTTAGCTGGAAATCACTTTGAGTATTGGATTTTATTCTTCTACTTACCAAATTTTTCAGTACTAAGCATTTGCTTATGTTCTCTCTCTCTCTCTCTCTCTCTCTCTCTCTCTCTCTCTCTCTCTCTCTCTGTGTGTGTGTGTGTGTGTGTGTGTGTGTGTGTATTGAGAGAGAGAGAGAGAGATTATGTCATCTATAATAGGATGTAGAAACCTAGCCATTTATATTAAATAGATTACTGTTACGTCAATTTTTTTAATAATGAAATTAGGTTTTAGTGAATATTTATAAAACATTAAAGTAATAATAAGTAAGTAGAGTCAAGGTGATGAGTACTAAAAATGCTATTAGAGGCTATCAAAATATACCTATAAATTAAGGGGCTAAGGCCAGCCAGCAAATTTTAAATCTCTGATGCTCCCTAAGTGAGGGGTTGAGTTTTAGCTCTCATTTGGATAATGTTGAGGAGCTCCTCGGATCATGTACATGTCTACCTTGGAAAATCTCTCATAAGGAAGGATGAACAAAGGAGAGAATAATAACTTTTTAAAATTATGTTAGAAAATAATGTTACGTGGTTAGTCTATGAAATGGTAAAGAAGTATATAAATGATCTGAGAATAAGTGATGAATCCTTGACCATCAAAAATATATCATTCGATCCTTGTAAGACTCAAGGAACACTTTAGAAGAGGAGACTGAAAGAATTAAAATCCGATATATAGGGAGCCGGGTTATGAATCGCCATCTACTGGGCAAGACAGCCATTGCAATCATGAACTCACAGTAGCTAAGTCGCAAGTGGGTCTGCTACAAATGGGTAAGCATGAAGGGAAGAGGGCTTCAGGACTCCTACCGTTACTGAGATCTGGGAGTTGGGCCATTGACTTCAGATGTTTCCTCAGTGGTGACTTCACCAAGTTCCAGTGGATAGGTACATCAGGAGCCGTAGCAAAAGCCTTGGCTAAACTAAATGTTTCACACAACAAACCAAACTTTCATGAATCTGTGAAGAGACTGGTGGAGAACAGGTTATTTAGGAATTAGAGACAATAATTTTTAATAGGGTCCAGGCAGAGAATGCTCAAAATATATCATATTCATGTATAAAGTCACCTAGGACAAATTAAAGAACTAAACAAAACAGAAAAAAGGAAAACAAACAAAAAACCAAACAAAAATAAAACAATAATACAAGCTTCCATAAAATCATAAATCCAGAAAAGGAAACTCGTCTAATTTTTATACTTTGAAGCTTTCCCCACGACTTCACTCTTTCTTTGATGTGTGCATATGTATGACACATGCATGTTGATGCTTTTGGACATGTGCCTGAGCTGGTGTCTCCATTACTCTACACTTTTATATTTTGAGAAGAGAGTCTCTCACCTAATCTGAAGCTAATGGACTCAGCTAGGCTGGATGGCAAATGACCTTCATATGTCTGCCTGTGCACTCCCTGGTCAAGCTGACGTGACAGGTACAAGCAAGTAAGCACCATCGCTCCTAGGGCTATATACTTGCACTAGTATGCCTAGCATTACAGAACAAACCGTCCTCTTATCCCTTAGCACTGTGTAATGTGTGACCTTATATTCATTTAAAAATTAACAATGCCGTAATTTTCGTTTGTAAATTGTACATCTTGAATTCATCTGTATGATATACATGCTTTTTTTCTTTTAGTTTTATAAGCTTAATGATATAAGTGAAGGAAAAAAAAAAAAGAAGGCACCTAATTTGTTCTTGTTATCATCTTGTTGTCTGTTTTGTGCTTTTTTTTTAATGTGTTTTTGCCAGGACCTCTTTATCAGCTTCCAGAATACTTAGATCACAGAGTTATGCCTAGGCAGTATTTTATTCTTGAGTTAAAGATTAGATTCAAGGGAAGCACAGTACAACTCATACAACTGTTTTGTGGGAAGAAAAAAAATCAGAGGTTTTTGGAACGTTGATTTTTTGCATTATGTTGCCACCTAGTGGTCAAAACTTGTACAGAAAACAAAAGTTCTGGTGTAGCTCCCAGGATATATGTTATCCAGGAAAAGTTATTGATGCACATGTTTGAGGAAAGGCAACTGGAGGAATTGCTGGTTTGGAGAGCAAAGGGATCAGTGGCAATCAGTCATGTCGGTTTGTGTTGTCCAGACCATATATCAATTCATGACATTCAGCGTCTAACTTAAGGGTCGTTTTACAAATAACATGCAGTAAGAACAGTAATCAAACCAAAAGTGTGAATTCCTTCATGCAGGAAGTCACAGAGTGAATAACACAACATAAAGACTTAAAAAGTAAGAGCTAAAATGATGACAATTCTTGAGGAGCTTGTCTGTTCTGTTACGTAGTAAGGTATTTTGGACACTATTGTTAAGGACAGGAATAAAAATCAAATACAGATAAATGAGATTACATTAAGCCCAAACTGTTAAACTTGAATGGAAAAGGAAACTTTAAGTTGACAAACTATAGATCTAATAACAACTTGATGTATAGGATGTCTGAAGATCTAAAAAAGGGAACTTAATAGCAGAAGCAAAACAAAATTTAAAATCTACCCCCAAAAATGTGAGCAGTGGGTCTGGTTATCTCAACCAGAATGACCATTTCCAGCCTCATTAACTTACATGAATATTTTATACTTTCATTTATCATCGCAGCTGAATGGAATTCCACTGTGCAGGCTGGAGAGATAGCTCAGCAGTTAAGAGCACAGTTTACTTTTACAGAGATCTTGAATTCAGTTCCCAGAATCCACACTGGTTGTGTCATGGCCACCTGTACCTTCAGCTCCAGGAAATCTGAGGCCTCAGGAATCTGCAGGCACCTGCACATGCCCGCCTACATTCATATAAAAACAAATCTTTAAAAATGACTCTTAAAAAAAAAAAACCTTGTGAATATGTACCATATTTTGTTTGTCCATTTCTCGGCTATTTTGACCTGAGCCACAATAGATTTGGGGGAGTAGGTACCTCTATAATAGGACATAGAGTCCTTTGAGTATGCATACAGGTGTGATATACCTAAGTAATTCGGTAGATCTATTTCTAGAACCTCCACAGTGATTTCCAAAGGGTCTGTAAAAGAGTGTACTCTGGCCAACAGAATGTGTCTCCCTTTACCCACACTTACACCAGTACTTGTAAATTTTGTTCTTTGCTTTCCTTTTTGTTTGTTTTTTAGATTTCTTTTTTGTATGCTATTCAGTATGACTAGGTGCTGAGAGTCTGTCCGACCTGGAACGAGCTGGAAGAGGGACACAGTGTCAGATGTGGCTCTAAAGACCAATGGTCTCTGGCCCTCTACTTCTCTAAGTGTACTGAGTGGTTGCTGGTAACGTAAATGTTCCTAAAAACTTCCTGGTTTAGTGTATGGTTAAAAAACCTCTGGCTTCTTTTCTCTTTAACGCTGGGGTTTATTACGTATTATAACTCTCTGAGCTTTGTTTAAGTCTTTACGCTTTAATAACTGCTAGGGAAAGTTAACTCTTTCTTACTGTTCTGTGCTACAGTAAGCACTAAAGACTTAATTCTTTATTACTTGTGTCTTAATAAGTGCTAATATCTGGCGATTAACACATGCTGTTTCGTAGCAAGGAAACGAGTAAAAAGATTTATTGCTAGTGCTTTTGTCTGTGGTGAGTCAGAAGCCTCTCTGGCTAAGCTGGTTAATTTGTTGTGAACCAGAGAAGAAGGGAAGGAGAAGAATTAAGATGCTTTATAAGGACAAATATGCACAGACACATATACATCCAAAGATTCATGCATCCACACTCTGGCAGGGCACCACGGTCTGTCACAATGAACTCCACAAGAATTCATGCATGCTTACATAGATACACATATAGCTACACACAACATATAGACAAGCATATACATTTGGAGGGATAGATGGGTGGATGGATGGATGGATGGATGGATGGATGGATGGATGGATGGATGGATGGATGGATGGATAGATGGGGCAAAGCTCACTAAGCCAAACCATTCAACCAACTATTTTATTTCTTTTCTTTCCTGGTCTTTTTTTTTTTTATAACTTCTTAGGCAAAACGGTCTTTAGCAAATTATCTCAGAGATAAATGTTGCATAGAATGGGAGTTACAAAACGATGTTGATAAAGAGTTCAAAGTGGTATTTCATTATAACATTCTCATTATTAGTTCAAAGAAAGTTTTTACATGGCCTTGCCTGATCATAGTGCACACCTGTGACTTTATCCTTGCACCTAATTGTTTTTTCTTGAACACAAATTTGTCCCAGGCCTATTTCTCTTTTTAGTGTAATTATAAAAGCTCATCGTATTTCTTCTTAAGCAACCTTTACTTATTATTATGAGGAGTGGGCACCTACTCTTCTCGATTCTAACTTTATTACATCTTTCTAGCAACTACGACATTCTCTAAAAACCTTCTTCCTGAAATTACTTGAATCAAATGAGGAATTCTATAGAATCATTACCTATTTGTCTATATAGCATCACTAAAAGATAGTGCATCTTTGTAGGCCTGCAGAAATCTGCTCAAGGGGATGGGTCAATACCTAGTGAGTGTTATATATTTAAAAATAACAAGGACAGCATATTCATAGCAGGAATCTTTCTTCAGATTTAATCTCCTTGGCCTAGAGAAACAAATCCATCATAGACTGACAGTCTACGGTGGAACCATCTCAGGAAGATCACCTAGATTTTAGCTTCTCCTTGATGGCTCTTGGCAATTGGGTAAAGATAAAACACACAAAAAATTCATATTTACATGTTCATGCTCATATAGGTGGGTGCTAGACTTGTCTAGTTATATATGGGTGCTTAAATTGGAGCACCCATAGAAAGTAGGTGGTTTGAAATAGAGTAATCTCCATGAGCTTGAACTTCAGTTAATGGAACTGATTGTGAAAGATTAAGAGGTGTGGACTTGTTGGAATAATGTATGGCTTTGTAGGAAGATAGATGTCAATGTTGGTAAGCCTTGAGGCTTGGAAAGCTAATACCAGTCTTAGTCTCCCCCCAACCCTGCCCCGTCTCACCCTCTTTCATTGCCTGCTTCCTGTGGATCGCAATGTAAAGCTCTCAGCCATGACTTCAGCATATTCCTGCCTGTTTTCCACCATGCAATCATGAAACCGTAAGCAAGCTCCCCAAGCTCCCCATAAATGCCTTCTTCATAGGCATCGCCTTCACCATCCTGTCTCCTCCTCCTGCCATCCTTAGTTACAAAGCAGTAACTAAGACAGATGGTCAGAAAGCTCGTAGAAGGGGAGATAAATCACAGGCGGTATGTAGTGAAGAAAAGAAACAATAGAGCAGAAGGGTGACCGGGGAAAGGGACTGTGGGGCAGGGAAGAGCAAGGACTGTGGAGAGACACCTGAACATCCTTTATGAATACCCACTGCTGTAGATACCTTCTCAATCACACACATATACACGTATAGGGATATTTTAAATGAAGATGTTTTAAACTATGTATTGTAAATTGAAGCAAGTTTGGATTTAAAAGAAAATTCAAGTGTCTAAATATTTTTAAAATGTAACATTTCAAAACAAAGTAAACAGTTACTGTGTCACGGATAAAAATGACTCACCCAAACAATGTGTGTTATTAGGACAAAGCTCGGAATCAGGTTTGGGAATCTCTTTTTAAATTTGTTGGCCAGTGGGGTTCTATACACTCTTCCCCCAGACATTAAAGGTTATCGACCCTGCTCATCAAAAACAACAACCTAGTATTGAAGACACTGCATACTTGGGTCAAAGGCCATGGAGGGATGAAGCTAGTCCCGACTTGGAAGCTTCACCTTGACTATCTAGCTTTCACAGCGATAGAAGTTGATACGCATATTACTGTGGATGGGGCAAAGGTTATCGATATCCTTATTCATCTGTCAACTCAGCAAAACGCAGTAATAATGCCCCTGGGAAAATATGCCTACTCGTACACTAATGGCATAAATGTAGGACTAGTCCATCAATTTTTAGTTGGTTTTAAAACCTTCTGTATAAGATGAAACTCTACCTGGTCGAATTACCCGGCTAAGTTATAGACCAGAAAGCAGACCTCTTATTCTGCTAAGTGGACACAATAAAATGTCTCCTAAGCCCATAATTTTATGCACACAGATTAATACATTTATTAACCCTGATCCGAAAGACTTAGCTGTTCGGATAGCAGTTAATGAAGCTAAGTTAGTGTGAGTTGATTAATAGCAGTATTTAATAGTCCCTTAAGTAATTCTGGCTTGGATGATAGGCCTGAATAAATTCTCTAATATGGGCTAGAATTCCCAGACTGGACCAGGAAAGCAAAACAAAACAACCATCACCACAAGAAAATCCCTACTGAACTTTCTTGCCTCATATGAAAAGAGGAACTCCATTCTTTCTGTCACTTTGCGGGCCAGAATTGTTTAGCGCTCATTATGTCATTAATTTTAAACTGAATGTATACTGTCTCTAATGCTATTTGAGGGATGCCTTTTGGATGCTAAATGGAAGAAAAAATCCTGGTGATCTAAGATGCTAAGAAGATTGGATGAAAGTTCAACAAAATGGAATTCGGTAATACATAATAAATATTAAATAGATGCTTAATAAATATTAAACAGTTATGAAACAAGTGGAAGAATAGTGCAGTGAACCGGAGAGATGGATGGGTGGAGAGGAAAACTTCTACACAGGAACTCTTCTTCTCTAAGAATCCTAAGAATAGGTGACAATATTTTTCTTAATATCACCATGAAGGCAGTATATCCTTTAAAAAGCCACTCTGTTCACACTTTTATGAAGATCCACTGGGGTAACTCCTCTGCATTTTTCTAGAAATACTGAGAAGGTAGGTGCAGTCTCCAATATCTTCTTAAACAATTCCCAGCACCAAGCAGCCTACTATCCATACTAGAGAAGAGAAAACAAATCAAACATGTGAGTAAAAGGAACGCAAATAGAAAAACAATGCAAAAGGTTGTGAACGCTAAGATGTTTATGCTGTGTACATATGTAAGAATGTATTGCCTCCCTTAAAACAACACTGTAGAACATCTAAGTTTATTTATCCATTTCCTTCATTTTGGTAAGTATTTGACATGTCCTGACATAAGATTTCCTCTAATTATTTGTTTCTCATTTTTTCCTGTACATGCTTTAACACAATGGATACCATAGAATTGATTGAAGGATATAGTGTAGATATATAATAGAATTAATATAATAAAAGGAGAAAATTGAATCTCATGGCTATAGAGATGACTCCGGAGTTAAAAGCACTGGCTGATCTTGCAGAGGACCCAGGATTAATTCGCAGCACTTAGAACCATTTATATTTCTAGCTCTGAAGGATTCAATGCCCTTTTTATCCTCTATGGACACTCTGGGTGCCCATGGTGCACAGACATACTTTCTGACCAAATGCCCTCATAGATTAAATGAATGAATGCATGGATGGATGGATGAATAGATGAAACATATTTGAAAATCGGTACTACTGCCATAGAAAGGGGGTTAAAAGCCACTGGATAGTTCTATTGTAAGTATGTTAAGAATTAACTTAGAGGAATATTTGTAAAGCTTTTCTAACAAGCAAAACTAAACGAATGATAAACTAAATAAACTAGCATTAACACAGAATAAAGTGGAAATTCTGTCAATATTTCTCATAACAAAATTAACAGAAATTTTATATTTAGATGGAGTAAAAGTCAGGTAAAATGCATTTTAAACATATTATTGCTTACAGAGAATGATGGAATGTCAAGATATGTTGGAAATAATTGTTCCTCTGTAAGTCATGAAGCATTCTCTCCCTCCCCTCCCCTCTCCCTCTCCCCTCCCCTCTCCCTCCTCCTCTCATTCCTCCTCTCCTCCCCTCTCCCTCCCCTCTCCCTCCCCTCTCCCTCCCCTCCCCTCCCCTCCCCTCCCTCTCCCTCTCCCTCCCCCCTCCCTCCCCCTCTCCCTCTCCTTCTTTCTTTCTCTGAGCTCTGGATGTCTCTCTGTAGCCCATAGTGTGTATATCAGGCTGGCCTCGAGCTCAGAGATCCTCCTACCTCTGTCTCCAGACTTCTGGGATTAAAGTTCTGTGCCCTATCACCTGGCAAAGTGCCAGTTATCATATCTTCAATCAATACTCTATTGATCAAATATTCACAAACTTGTTCACTTAAAACAGGATGCTCTTGAACCTCCAAAAGACCCATCTTGCAGTTAATTTGATTTATTCTTGTCTATTAGACTTCTTCAGTGTACCAGAACCAGACATATATATATATATGAAATATATACATACATACATATGTATATATTAGAAATATGTACATATATACACATATATGTATATATTAGAAATATATACATATATACACATATATATGTATATACTAGAAAATATGACTTATTAGAGTGGGTTGTATGCTTCAGACATGGACGCCAGGTATCTAAAGTCAGCATTAGCAATTGTGATGGCTAGTTGATTGTTAACGTGGTTAGACTTGGCAATAACAAAAAGACACACAGTTGGGCAAATGTGTGAGGCCAATCCAGGAAGGAGTTACTGAGAGGCAAAGTTCCTTTTCTAGGGTAGGTGACATCTTTCCATACAGAAGAGAAACATGGAGATGGGAGGAGAAAGGCATGCTTCATGCTTGTTTCCTTTTTTTGTTTTTCTGGCAATTGTTTTCTATCACACTATTTCTGCCATTGCTGCTCTGTGGCAAGCCTTTTCTCTGAACAGAGTCCAGCTTCTCTGCCCTCCAGTGAATGGATGATGCCAGGAACAACATTTCCTCGTCTTCAGTTGAAGAGATTCTTGCCTGTGTTCAAACCTCACCATCCATTTCCATACTATGTAGCTTCTCAATTTTTTGTCCCATCTTCCATTTTATGAAGATAGTTAAAATCATGTCAGTTTTACTCAGAAAATTCAGTTTATCCTCTGATAATCCTGAATTATTCACACAATCAAGGAATACTTGTAATAGAATAGGAATATTCATGTTCCATTGATCTGATTACTGAAATATCTACAACTGACATAGATCATGTCCTAGTTTGCTTCCTGTGATAAACAATGTGACAGAAGTCCATTGAATAGGAAAATGTTTCTTTCACTTAAACTGCCAGTTTACAATCTATCACTGAGTGAAAAAGTCAGGTCAGGAGTTCAAGGCAGGACCTGAGGGTAGAAACCATAGCAGAACCCTTTTTATTGGGTGGCTAAGCTAATATACATATCTCAGGTCCACATGCCTAAGGGAGGTCCAACTCACAGTGGGTTTGGCCTCCTCCATCAAATAGCAATCAAAATAATGCACTACAGCTCTGCCCACTTTCAAACTTATCTCGACAATTCCTCAATGGAGTCTCTTTCTTCTAAGTGGAGTGGAGA
Organism: Rattus rattus; assembly: GCF_011064425.1. Taxonomy (NCBI): domain Eukaryota; kingdom Metazoa; phylum Chordata; class Mammalia; order Rodentia; family Muridae; genus Rattus; species Rattus rattus. Next base: position 180,823,552 of record NC_046154.1, on the reverse strand, counting down.
TTGTGTCAAGTTGACAATAAAAACTATCCAGTCCAAAGAACCATGATTCTTGTTTAGAAATCAATAATTCAGGAGTAAGTAATTTATTTTCATTGCTTACCTTTTGCAGTGTTAAAAGTCCTTGAGCAAGCTATTCAAGTGCTCTATTGCTGAGTTATTTCTGGGACTCATTAGTTAGTAGCTTAGTTATTATTATAATACTTCTTAATGTTAAATGTTACCAATTTCATTCCTAATGTGATATCTTAAATATAGACCATTGTAAACACTACTAGGTTTAGTGTATTCTTTGGTAAATTCTTCTTCTATTTTGCATTTTATTTATCTGCAATTAAAAGTACCCCATGCCACTCAGAAACAAATTAAAGTAGATATTCTTTGCACATGGCACTAATTACATTTTTTCATTGTTGGGCCAAAGTACCTGGCAAACACAAATTAGGGAAGAGTGTAATTTTGGCTCAGCCCACCATGGAGTGAAAACCGTGCCAAAGGAGAGCAACCAGACGCATCCCATCTGTGCCCAGGATGAGCAGAGAGAGATGAATTCTAGTTCCCACCTTCATTTTACATCTTGAACATAGTCCAGATTCCTTGAGCATGAATTGGTGCCACTTATATTCCAGGTGGACACAAACATCCAAGTTAACTCACTCTACAAAATACTTCAAAGACATGAAAAGAGTTTTGCCTGAAAGATCTGTGAATCTGACAGCCATCATAAACCAACTAATACATTGTCTTCTACAGTTCTGAACATTCCTACCAGGGAATGTGGTTTCCTTGATTTAGGATACTTTATTTTACTTTGGAAATTCAAAACTGTAGAATAATAAAGAAAGTCAGGGTACACTCATAGAGAAAAATTAACCACAAACAGGCAAGTTTAAGTTGTCTACAGCCTTATTTATAATAACCAGAAGCTAGAAAAAACCCAGATGTCCTTCAACAGAGGATTAGATATAGAAAATGCAGTACAATTACACAATGGAATATTGCTCAGCTTTAAAATCGATGACTTCATGAAGTTTTCAGGTTAATGCATGGAACTAGAAAACATCATCCTGACTGAGGTAACCCAGACCCAAAAGGACATACATAGTATGTACTCACTGATACATGGATATTAGCCCAAAAGTTCAGATCTCCAAAGATACAACTCACAAATCACATGAAGCTTAACAAGAAAGAAGGTAAAAGTATGACTGCTGCAATCCCACTTTAAGGGGAAGAAAATAATTATGGCTGCCAGAGGGAGGGAGGAACCTTGATGGCAGAAGTTTGGGGGAGGGAAAAGGGCTGGATCAGGATGGGAAGAGAGAAGTCCAGAGGGCCAAGAGAATGAATAAAAATATGTAGGGGGCAATTTGGGGGGAACCACTAGAAAGTCCAGACAGCAGGGATACAAAAGGTTCCTAGGATCCAATGGGGAATGACATTAGCTGAAATACCAACAGCAGGAAGATAGAACCTGAAGAGGTCACCTTCAGTTAGATAGATATGATCCTCAGTTGAGGGATGGTGTCATCCACTCATCTCAAAATCTTTAACACAGAATTGTTCCTGTCTAAAGGAAATGCAAAGACTGGAGAAAATGGAGCAGAGACTAAAGAGAAGGCCATCTAGACCCACACCCGTTCTTTGGAATTCACCCCATCTGCAGACATCAAACCCTGACACAATTGCTAATGCCAAGAAGTGCTTACTGATAGGAGCCTGATATAGCTGTGCCCTGAGAGGCTCTACCAACCCCTGACCAATACAGATGCATATACTCACAACCAACCATTAGACTGAGCCTGGGGACCCCAATGGAAGAGTTAGGCCAAGGACTGAAGGAGCTGAAGGGGATTGCAACCCCATAGGAAGAACAACAATGTTGACATCTCAGAGTTCCCAGGGACTAAACCACCAACCAAAGAGGGTACATGGGTGGGTCCATGGCTCCTGCTACATATGTAGCAGAGAATGGACTTACCTTATATCAATGAGAGATCAGGCACTTGGTCCTTTGGAGGCTTGATGCCCCAGCAAAGAGAGATGTTAGAGGGGTGAGGCAGGAGTGTTTGGGTAGGAGGGAGAGCACCTTCTAATAGGCAAAGGGGAAGGGCACTCTGGTAGAGGGGCTTGTGGAGGGAAGACAAGAAAGGGGCACAATATTTGCTATGTAAATGAAGAAACTAATAATAATAAAATAAAGGAAGATGTAAGGCTGTATAAATATTTCTAACCACTAGGTGGTAGGCCTAACACATAGATGTGCAATCTGCCACCTCTGATTTCCATATAAAATATTAATTTGGGGTTGATTTTTAATGAAATATTTAAACAGATGAGCTTCTGACTTAAAAATTTTGCTACTGAATTTCAAAGTTATATAATACATTTTTACTCACATTCTTAAAATACAAGGATATAAGGGGTTATATTAAATATTTACTAATGATATATATATATATTTGAATAAATTTCTGTTTAAAAAAACATACAGTTACTGCAACCTGAATGATAGAAGTGCATTTTACTCCTGTAAACATTAAAACTAGAACTATGGAAACTTTAACATTGTTTTAAATAGTAACTCTCACATGTTCAGATGTTAATGGGTTTGAATCTGTTTACCATTTTTCATGATCGGTTTTATTGTTTGTCATGTTGTCTTAAGTCAAGTTATAAAACACAGAGTGTCTCATTTAATATTACACAACGATTCAAATAATATTGAACCATTACTTATACACAAGTATATGGGTAATGAGAGGCCATTAATTATTAAAAATTTATATAATTGAGTTTTTAGAGCAGAAATTCATTAGAAATGTTAGCAAAATAGCTTTCTTCAGGCTGTAATGACTACAGCTATATTGGTGAGAGGTGATCATGTAAATATACACAGTTATAAGCTTTTTAAAGTTTTCTCTCTGATAAATTAAGAGCTATGTATACCTTAAAAAGCAAACTGAATCATGACAATGACAATCAGACACTGACGAAAAAGACCTCATTAAACTGAATGACAAGTCACCTATCAAGTAATTCGACATCTCTAAATCAGATAATATGACTAATTATCTAAAGGATAATTTTTGTTTTAAATTTTGGATAAATCTTAATTTTCCAGAGAAGATTAATGGAAAGAAACTGCAGTAGTTTTCTACTGAAAAATCTAGTTTTGTGGTGACTATATGTAAACACAATGAGAACTAAAGAGCGTTAATCTGTTACACTAGCAGAGAATGTGAAAAATAGATGTCCCTACTAAATCTTTGTTTAAAAAACAATATATAGATAAACTGCCAAATCAATGCTGCAATCTCCTTTGGCATGTGAAGAAAAACAAGTTAAATAAGACCTACTTTATGTTTACTGTTGAGACTGTTTAAAGGCAAACCTTGGAAGCGCCATCATTAACTAGGTTTAGTTAGCAACTTGACAAAACAGCTACACTTACCTTGGAAGAAGTCACTTCAGCCAAAGATATTGTCTTGATCAGACAGGCTTGCGGGTATGCTTGTATGGTATTTTCTTCATTGCTAATTGATGTAGGAGTGTCCAGCCCACTGTGGGTGGTGACATTCCTAGGTTTAACAGGGCTGTTAAGGAAGCTAGCTGAGCAATCCAGAGAGCAAGCCAGCAAGCAGCCTACCTCCTTGGACACCTTCTCAGTTCATGTCTCCAGAGCAATGCCTTGAGCTCCAGTTACAGCTTTTCCTGGGGGTAGCTGATTGTAGCCTATAAACTGTATTAACTCCCTTTCCCTGCAAGTTGGTTTTGGTCAGCCTTTTGTCACAGTAGTGAATAACCAGATCTTGGGGTCAGACTCCATATTAGAGAATCTGACTGAGGATTGAATTCAAGGTAACTAACACGCCAGCAGGTAGCACCAGTTTCCAGGTTACTCCCACAACAATCCAGCCCCTAGCACCAGTTTTTAGGTTACTCCCCTACAAACTGGTGCCTGACAACAGTTTCTAGGTTATTCCCCAACAAACCAGTGTCTAAAACCAGTTTCCAGGCTACTCCCCAACAAGCTGATGCCTGGCCCTGGTTTCCAGGTTACAAGCCTGCCTCTGTTCTAGCCTACTTTGAATATATTGGATCACATTCAAAGACTTCATTGGTCTGTGTGATTCAGCGGGAATGCACACCTTTAAGCCCAAACAATGAAGGTGAAATTAATTTGTAGAAGGAAATGGCTATGTTTAAAAGTCACGTCTAATCCAGGGGAACACTGGATGAATCAGAGAAAGATAGGATAGAATGAGTGAGAGATAGAATATGTCCAACTCACATGCGAACAGACACACATTCACTCTCAGAGAGAGAGAGAGAGAGAGAGAGAGAGAGAGAGAGAGAGAGAGAGAGAGAGAGAGAGAATTGAGGCAATTTTTTACACAAACAGGTTGCAGAGACATCATGCTGGACAAAGATGAAGAAGATATAATGAGCCAGAGAAAGAGAAGGAGCTAGAAGATTAGAACAGATTGCCAGGGTTAGTACAAGGCCAAACAGAGCAATTCAGTGAGAAGCCAAGAGAATCATGAACAGCTGAGTTGATCCAGCAGAGTTCAGAAAGAACCAGAAAGAGTGAGCTATTCAGCAGTCAGCCTCTGAGATGATAATTACATCTGGCTAATAAAAGTTACTTTTATGAATACACACTCAGATTAAACCCCATTTTGTAAATGAGTTAACATTTCAGCACATGCAACACAGATGTATGAATCAGTGCTAGAAGAAGGGTGTCCGTTTTAGGGTTAATTTATTAGGATTGCACTCCTGTGTATTATTAAATATTCAGTGTCAGGTTGAATCTGAAATATCTACCATAGGTCCACGTATTAAAGGTTGATTTCCAGAGCGGTGCTATTGGGAGGTGGTAATAAGAATTAGAGATAAAGAGTACAGGAAATAATAGGTCATTGTGCGTAGGTCCTGGAAAGGCACCATGGAGTGCCGGTGTCTTCTCTTTTACAGTTAGACATGAGATAAGTGCCCTCCTCTGCTGAGTTGTTACATCTCTCTATGTCGCCGAAGCAGGAGGCCAAGAAGTCATGTACCTAAACCTCCAATGTGAGGTAAAGTACATCTTTTGTCTTTTAAAGTTGTTTATTTGTGAGATAGTTGATCCAGTAACAGATTAACATGTTCAGAAAATGTTCCCAGTTGCTGTTACTTACCTTTGAAGGTCATGTATTGAAAGAGAGAGAGTTGAGAATTACTAGACATTTTAGGAGTTATACTTCAATGCTGAAACATCTTTGATTTCTCATACATCTAAGGCAGTAGAGGCATGAATATAATATTTGCATTTTGACTTAATGTAAATATGCATGGTAGTTAGGAAGATAACTTTACCCTAGGTCACAGGGAATCTTTAAATTCTTTTTTTTTTCCTTCTTGATACAATGTTTTATTTGTCTCAGGACCACAAACTCATTATCTAGAGAACAAAAATACAATCTTACCTCTGTGGCTATGTTGCCTTCCCTTGTTGAGTGTTGGGATTATAGGTGGGGGCATGGACTCGAAGTTTTATGTGGTTCTACGAAACAAGCTCGGAACTGCACACATGCAGAATGAGTGCACTATCCAGCTCTTTGAGTTTGAAAAAATGTAAATGACTACCATAAACCAATGAGGGAAATATAGCAAGGAATGATATGAATAATAAACCGAAAGGGAAGACAACACAAAGCACCCCTCAGAAGACTTTGATAATACAGCTATTATAGCAACTTTAAATTAATTGCGTTTTATGTGTCGGAGAAAATAGTAACACAGCTGGAGAAAATCAGCTCAGGTCAGTAAAATTAAAATGACAACCATAAAGATTTGCACTTAATAAAACTCAGGAATGGAGAAAAGAAATAGTGCAGTGGTAATTTTAAAGATAGTCTAGAAACAACTTCAGGCAACATTATCAAGGTTAAATATAGGTTAGAAAACGTACATTAAGTGGAAGTACTGAGAAACACAGGTGTGAAATTTACAAAGAGAACAAAAACAAGTCATGGAAATGGGTTCAATTGGAAAAGGCACTTGAAGCCATGCCCAGCAGCCTGGATTTGATCCCTTAGAGAAATCCGCAGGCTCCTGCATATCTTATTCTGATCTCTATAAATGTTCATTGGTGTGTGTGTGTGTGATAACAAATTAAAAGAAACAAACAAAGAAGATGATATTTTAAAATATTTATGTTGTTTTTCTTTGTTTTGGAGAAAGGAGAGAGAGAGAGAAAGAGAGAGAGGAAGAGATCATGAAGTTAGGTAAGGAAGGATGTCAAGAGTATTTGGGAAAAGTTAGAGGAACGGAAGAACTATTATCAAAATATATTAATAAATCATAGAAAAATTTAATAAAGAATGAGCAAAAGAAAAGACATCATAATCACTAGGTAGGTTTAAAAGGGAGAAGAACAGGGAACTAAAAGTGGTGCTAATTTTTAAAATTATTTTTAAAATCAGATATTTAATTTATTTACATTTGAAACATTGTCCTCTTTCCTGGTTTCCTCTTTGCAAACCCCATTCCCATCCCCCCTTACTTGTTTCTATGACAGTGGGCCTCCACCAACTTATCCACTCCTGCCTCACAGCCCTAGCATTCCTCTACACTGGGGCATCAAGCCTTCATAGGACCAACGGTCTCTCCTCCTGTTGATGCAGGATCAGATCCCTTCAGCTCCTTCTGTCCTTCCCCTAACTCCTCCATTCAGGTGCCTGTGATCAGTCTGATGGTTGACTTCGAGCATCCGCATCTGTATTGGTCAGGATCTGTTAGAGCTTCTCACAAGCAGCGGTATAAGACTCCTGTCAGCAATCACTTCTTGGCACCAGAAATAGTGTCTGGGTTTTGTGTCTGCACGTGGGATGTTTCCCTTCCTGAGGCAGTCTGCGGATGGCCTTTCCTTCACTCTCCGTTCCACTCGTTGTCCCTTTATTTCCTTTAGATAGGAGCAATTCTGGGTTAAAATTTTGGATATGGGTTGGTGTCCCCCTCAACCGGTTTATATTTCAAATGTTATCCTCCCTTCCGGCTTCCCCTCCACAAATCCCCTATCCTCCACCCACCCCTTTCACCACCCTATCTATACAGGGACATCAAGCCTTCACAGGACCAAGGGCCTCCACTCCCATTGATGCCAGCCAAGGTCAACCTTTCCTACATAAGCAGCTGGAGCAATGGGTCCCTCCACGTGTATTCTTTAGTTGGTGGTTTAGTCCCCGGGAGTTTCGGGGAGGAGTGTGGTTGGTTGATATTGTTGTTCTTCCTATGGAGTTGCAAACCCTTCAGCCCTTGAGTCCTTCCCTAACTTCTCCATAGAGGTCCTCTTTGATGACTGGCTAATCAACATCTATCAGGTTCAGAAGACATCTCAGCCTCCTGTCATTTACTTTGGCATTGCAGTAGTGACTGAATCTTGGTGGCTGCATGTGGGATGGATCCCCCAGGTGGGCTGGGCCCTTGGACGGCCTCCAGTCTCTGCACCCAAACTTTGTCCCTTATATCCGGATTCTGGGTTAAAATTTTTGAGAAGGGTAGGTGACCCCACCCCTCAGCTGGGGGTCACACCTAACCTCTGGATATGGTCTCTAAAGGTTCTCTCTCCCCTTTGTTGGTTATTTCAGCTGATGTCATCCCTGTTGGATCCTGGGTGCCATCTGACACTTTCTGGTAGCTGCTCCAGTTCTTCATACGTCACTGCTACACAGCCACACCCCTCTGTTCAATTTCCTGTTCCCCTGTACATCTATCTCTCCAGTCTCCTTCCACAACTGATCCTACCCTTTTTTTCCCCATTCCCTTTCCTCTCTTTATCCCAAGTCCCTCCCACCCTATACCTCCCATGGTTATTTTGTTTTCCCTTCTAAGTAGGACTGAAGCATCCACGTTTTGGTCTTCCTTCTTGAGCTTCATATTGTCTAAGTTGTATTGTGGGCATGGTGAGCTTTGTCCTAATATGCACTTATCAGTGAGTGCATACCATGGGTGTTCTTTTGTGACTGGGCAACTTCACTCAGAGTGATATTTTCTAGGTCCATCTAATTGCCTGCGAATTTCATGAAGTCATTGTTTTTAATAGCTGAGTAGTAAATGACCCACACTTTCTGTATCCATCTGGGACATCTGGGTTGTTTCCAGCTTCTGGCTATTACAAGTAAGGCTGCTATGAACATTGTGGAGCATGTGTCCCTTGTTACATGTTGGAGCACAAAAATAGAGCTATTTTATGCTTTGCATATGTATATGTGTATGTGTATATGTACATATGTGTGTATATATGCATATGTGTGATTATACATTTGTGTGTGTGCATATGTGTGTATGTGTGGTGTGTGTGTGTGTGTGTGTGTGTGTGTTTTCATTTAAGAGTTTAATTACTGAAAGAGGAGTTACTGAAACAGGTTGCCAAAGTATCACTGTCTTTTTTGGTTTTTTTGTTTGTTTGTTTGTTTGTTTGTTTTTTTGCTGCCCACTGTAATTAGATTATAAGGTCCTATCCTTGAAAACACCACTTTCTGGTCACTGTTTATAGAGAAATAAAGTTGATACCAGCAGAAAGCTCCGTCTCTGTTGCTTTCACTGCACTAGAAGAAGCTGTGTGTGCTGCTAGAGGGATAAAAGAAATCAAGAGCCTTAGTGTGCTATGAATTCTGCATGCTTCCCTCATAACCAACCAGACAAGAGATACTGAGCATGCCACGTTTTATATATTTGGACTATTTTATTTGAGAGTTAAAGAAGTGCTTAGAATTTGGGGTTGGAAATGTCACTGGGTTCTCAGAGCTTGATGGATTATTCTGCTGAGAGCCTGGAAGAGAAGATTGATGAAGGAAATGTGGACAGCAAAGGCTTAGCTTCTGTAGTTCAGAGGAGAGGAAAAGTTCAATGGAAATGGAACAAAGTGATAGTGTGACTAAAAAATCTATATGCTTTATGACCTGAGTTTGATCCCATGGAGTCACATGACGTTAGTGGAGAGAAATGACTGCACAAAGGTGTGCTCTGACTTTCCTAAGCTGGTGCACATATGCAGGTACACACACACACACGCCCACGCATACATGGAATAAGTATGTACATAAGCAAATAAACAAATTAATAAATAATGTGCTAGTGAAATGGCACTGAGGTTAAGAGCACCTGCTGCAGTCATAGAAGATTGGATCTCCCAGGACCAACATCTGGTGGCCCATATCTGTGTAACCATGTGCATGTGTGCGTGCAAACACACACACACACACACACAGACACACACACACAGACACACACACATACACAAATAAATTAATTCTTAAAAATCAAATAATCCAACCACTAAAAATTCATGAAATTGAGACTTGAATACATGAATGATATTTGATGTCTTAAAAAAAAACACATATTGGATTTTTTTTTTCAAACTAGAATTTCAAGTATTTACTGTGGCAACTTCCTACTTAATTATGTAGTATACTAACAAAAGACACTCAATGAATGAGCTTAAAGCAGAGGATGATTTAATAAATCTTAACTTTAGGCTATGACTATGGCAGGTAGGTAAATATTCTATGTTTGGCCTTAACTTGGGTACAGGGATAAGGACAAGCAATGAAGTGGTCTCTCGCCTACTTTGCTGGATTTTCAATGTACAGCGATTTAAATGTCTCCTTGTTAATTCTCAGCCATGTTTCCATATTTCACATGGCTCCCATCATGACTACATTCCTCCGTTCATTTTGATTTTTCAAAAATTCAGTATCTTATGTTCACATGATTATTCTACGTGGCTATTCATTTGGCTACTGACTAAGTTAAATTCTAGGGTTGCGTGTTTTGAAATTATAATACAGAATTCTGAATCTTATTTTCCCCAAATCATATTTCAATAATCAATTTTAATAATTCTTGCTTGATCATTTTCAGCCTTAAAATGTAATGGGTGAGTTATATGTAAATTATCACTTAATAGACAGTAACTAAGAATCTTATTACTATAATGAGCTTAGTTATTTAAAGTGATGATAATGAGCATGAATGTAGTAAGTTTTCTTTGTAGGACAAGAGAAGAACATTTGAATATGCTCTTTACTTGATGCAAAAATAATGGAATATGAGTGTATAATTTACATGTCATTTCCTCATATAATGAATTTTTCTTTTGTTCAAAATTGCAAAGAGACTTTTAGAGAGTGTAAAATGGAAACAGTGGTAATCATTTAAATAAGAAATGTTTCATATTCAATTATCTACATTTTCCTGGTAAAATGTAAAGAGATGGACTTTTTAATTTCCTGTGAAACTGAATGTTATATTCTCACTAAGATTTATGGAATATTGCACATAGGTAAGCTCTGATGTTCATACTTGAAATATTTATTAACACATCATTCTTTCCTGTATCAGAATTACACTTCCAAATCCCCTTAGATTACTGTTTTCTCACTGGAATTTTGCCAATGAGTACTAAAAATAGCAGTAATAATTGTACCAGAAGCATATAGACTCTGCTGTGATCAGGAGATGGTTAGTTTTGTCTTATGATCAGCCTACCAGTAATTAAAGTGAATGTTCTCTTGTTTTAAAGGTTTGCTCTGTTTTGTTACTTGGACCATTAATGTAATTATGCATTTATTTATTTAGCTGTATGTGTACATGTGTGTGCCCGAATGTATGGATATGTACCACATGCATGCTGTAGCACAAGGAGGTCAGAGGAAGTCAGATCCTCTGTACCTGAAACAACCATGCAAGTGATGGCAGCTGAATGCAGGTCATCTGCAAGAAGAAAAAGTGTCAATCAGCAAGCCATCTCTAAGCCTTGCTACTTAGAATTTTACTAATATAATTCTAAGTAAAAAACGACAAGGCGAAAGTTTCCAGGCAGTACAGTTTTAATATCATGTGTGATTATTCAAGGAGTAACATTATAATCACACCTCAATACAGCATTACCAAATTTATAACATTATTTAGGCAACGATTTAATAAATGGGAAAGAAAATTTAGTCTCCATTCATATTTCTTTTGTATTTTTTGTTTAATAAGGGACTTACACTCAAATACACGAAAGTTTTTTGTTTTTAACAAATTTTGCATCAAACTTGAAAAACAACATTAATTTTGATAGGAATCTAATTAACTCTTGATTTAAGCTATTTTGTAAGAGTTTGTGTGTGTGTGTGTGTGTGTGTGTGTGTGTGTAGCTCTAGTCAAACAAGTAAAAGACTGGTATAATTAAAATTTTAAGACACTGAAGTAAGAAATTGAAGATTTTAGAAGATGGAAAGATCTCTTGTATTCATGGATTGGTAGGATTAATATAGTTAAAATGACCTACCTAAAGCAATCTAAAGATTCAATACAAACTCTATAAATTTCAACATGAATCTTCACAGACCTGAATAGAAATTTTTTCAGCATCATATAAATACACACACACACACACACACACACACACACACACACACACATACACAGAGAGAGAGAAAGAGAGAGAGAGAGAGAGAGAGAGAGAGAGAGAGAGACATAATAATAAAACAACAATAAAAGAAAACTCAGGCTAGCTAAAACAATCCTCACTAACCAAAGAACTGTTGGCAGTATCAGCATGTAGATTTCAAGTTGACCTACAAAGTTATAATTAGAAGCATATTTTTATTATTGCCATAAAAACAAATATGTTGATGGATGGAATTGAGTTGAAGACCCAGACATAAGGCCACCCACCTGTAGTAATCTGATCTTTTATTTTACCATCCTGCAAAAAAAAAAATCAATATTTAAAAGAAAGGTATTCCTCAAGCTGGATAGCTGCATGGATAAGTCAAGTAGATCCATCCTAACCACCCCGCACAAAGCTAAACTCCAAATGGATCAACAATCTAGACATAAGGCCAGCTTGACTCCACCTGTTAGAAAAGAAAGTGGGAAGAGTCTTGAATTCTGAGGCACCAGATGTTTCCAAAACTCAATGGGGGTGAGCTTAGCTGAGACTCATGTCAGTGGGGATAAAGAACCATTATAGACCAATACCTGTATCTAGGTGGGAACCCTAGTGGAGCTATAGGGACACCAAACTCCCTACAAAACTTTTATGCCAAAATGTGTCTTGCTACAAGAAATGCAAGGACAGGGGCTAGCAAAGACGAATGTAATGGTCACGAAATAACTGGCCCAAATAAAGACCTAGCCCATGGACAAGCACTAATCCTTTACACTATAAATGATACTGTTATGCTTTCAGACAGAAGCCCAGGGTGACTGTCCTCCCAGAGGCTTCACCCAGAAACTGACTCAGACAGATGTAAAGGATCACAGGCAAACAGTGGATGTAGCTTGGGGACTATTATGGAAGAATAGGAGGAAGGATTGGGGGCCTGAAAGGGGATAGGGACTCCACAGGAAAACGAACGAAGTCAACTAACCTGAACCCTTGGGGGCTCTCAGAGATTGAACCACCAACCAAAGAGCATATGTGGGTTGAATCTAGCCTTCTTGCACATATGTATCAGATGTACAGCTTGTTCTTCATGTGGGTCCAAACAACTGGAGCTGGGGCTATCCCTAAAACATTGCCTGTCTGTAGAATCTGTTTCCCCAACACAACTGTCTTGTGTAGCCTCAGTGGGAGAACCGCCTTACTCTGCAGTTACTTAATATGCCAGGGTGAGGGGACACCCAGGAGGACCTATACCTTCTCAGAGGAGAAGATGGATGGTGAACTAACTGTGGGAGGGGTTTGCCAACTGGATGTGAAGTAATCGAACGAACAAATAATATTAATGAAAGTTAGGTTGAAATAGACAGTTGTGAAGTATTTTTAAGAGAGATGGTAATAACACAGATATACTCTGAAGAATATTATGGTATTCCTAAAAGGTTATTCAAGTCTTACTTTATGCTGTTATGCAATAGAAAGACTAGTGATTATCCACAGAGATGGTCTAAGTTAAACCCAGAGCCCACGTCTGGGTTTGAAAACTTATCATAAGCTACCAATCCTTGAGCTCAAAATTCCATCAATCCCTGGGTGTTGCTTGAAATCCCACCAGTCCCTACCCTTGAAAATTCCATGACCCTCAGAAGAAACCCGCTGGAAAGCCCGCCTTCTGCTCAGTACTCTGTTGCTGCTCTCCCTAGCAGAGGCAGCTACCTCTTGTGACTTTCCCAATAAATCTCTTCTGTGACTTTTGATGAGTGGTGTGACTCTGTAGTCTTCGTTTGCTTCTGACTGTGGGATAGCTTTCCTTCAGACTTGTAACACTAACTGTGGATGAACCTTCCCCAATCAGAGCTGCTGCACCTCTGCTGGAGATGCCTTTCCACTCAGAGCTGTAACATTTAACAGGAGGTTCAACAATTCTGGAGCCTTGGAGACTCTCTTAATTAACTCAGCCTGAATCACTGTTGGGCACTTCAAGCCTGATCTTGGAGTGCTTGTAGCTTTTCAAGTGTTAATTTTTGAATCTGCAAAAGTGCTGTTTTACTGGGTCGAATTTATGAAAATATTGTACTTATGATCCATTCATTTATTTGTAAAGGAGAGTATTTATGATAACTTAAAAATGAGTTTGCACTACTGGAGAAATGAGTGAGTAGTTAAGACTGTGTACTGATCGTGTAGATGACCTGAACTCAGTTCCCAGCACCCATATTGGATGGTTCACAAAGGTCTATATTTCAAACTTTAAGGGATGTAGTGTGCTCTTCTGGACTATATGGGTATCTGCACACACATAGCATACAACACCACCTTCACCCACGTCCCCAACACACACATACACACACAAACACACACACACACACACACACACGACAATAAAATATCTGTATAAGTTTATGTAATACATAAAATTATAATTTTAGCACAACATACATTTCTGCTATCAGGACAATAATTCCAACACTTACTTACTAAGTGAAAAGTGTATAGACTCATTTTGATGAAATTTCTAGAAAGCAAGAACATATGAAAACAAGGTAACTTTCTTAGCTTTTTGTTATCTAACAACCATAAGTACTGAATGTGCAGAGGCTGAATATCAACTCACAGTGTCCAGATGTGTCAAAGCGAAGGACAAAGTGAAGCAACATTTATCTTAAAAGATAAAGCTAAAGAAACAGCAGCAACACATCCAGTAACATGATCACACTAGTTTGCTGGGGGGTTTGTGTGCAATACCTTGTCATCAGTGGTTATGACAGTATGGAAAGCAAAAGCGTTATCATGCCTTGTTGCCAGCGACTATTTTATGCTTTGTTATTTTATCTGTCTACATGATTTACCTGAATGTATGCCTGTGTATCACGTGTACCTTGTATCCTCAGAAGTCCAAAGAGGGCATTGGCATTGGATCTTCTTTTCTTCCTTCCTTCCTTCCTTCCTTCCTTCCTTCCTTCCTTCCTTCCTTCCTTTCTTCCTTCCTTTTGAAAACATTCTATTTTTATGTATGAGTGCTCTGCTGCATATATATCTCTCTATCTATATATCTATCTCTATCTATCTATCTATCTGTCTATCTATCTATCTATCTATCTATCTATCTATCTATCTATCTATCTATCTATCTATCTATATCTGCAGGCCAGAAAAGGAAATCAGATTCCTTTATAAATATTCCTGAATCACCATGTGGTTGCTAGGAAATGAACCCAGGACCTCTGGAAGAACAGCTAGTGCTCTTAACTGCTGAGCCATCTCTCCAGGCCCTATTTATCATTTTAATTCTATGGTGTGCATAGAATTACTATAAGGAATGATAACCTAATACAATACTTTGTTCTGCAACCCAGGTCTCAAAAGTCTTATATTGAGACCGGAAGAAGAAAGAAAACCTGACTTATCAACAACAGAGCTGTCAGCAATAACCTGTCAGTCGGAAAACTCTCGGTCTTTGGGGTTACATTTTATTCACATAAATTTCTCTTGCTTCGAGATGTGTCAGAAGTACACTATACTGGCTGGGAAATCACCCCCTCCCCTTTATGGTAACATTTTCTCTACTTTTATTTTATTTATTTACATTCTATTCATTGCCCCCTCTCCCCATCCCCCATCCCACAGTTCCTCATCCCACTCCTCCTTCCTCTTGACTTCAAGAGGGTGTTCTCCACCCCTCTAACCAGGCCTCCCCTTCCTCAAGTCTCTCCAGGATTAGGTGCATCTTCTCCCACTGAAGCCTGACCAGGCAGACCTCTACTATATCTGTGCCAAAGGCCTCTGACTGGCCTGTTAATGCTTCTGGTTGGTGGCTCAACCTCTGGGAGCTCCCTGTGTCTGAGGAAGTTGAGTCTGCTGGACTTCCTATGGGGTTGTTCTGGGTTTCTTCTTCATTCTGTCTTCTAATTCAACCATACCGGGTCCCTGATTTCAGTTCAATGGTTGGGTGTAAGTATCTGCCTCTGTCTTAATCAGCTGCTGGTAGAGCCTCTCAGGGGACAGCCATGCCTGACTTCCCTCTGAAAGTCCTTCATAGCATCAGGAATAGTGTCAGGCCTTCGTGCCTTTCCATGAGATGGATATCAAGTTATTAGTCTGCTCACTGGACTGACTTTCTTCAGTCTCTTCTCTATTTTTGAGCCTGCAGTTCTTTTTAGACAGGAGCAGTTCTGTGTCAGAATTTTTGACCATGGGTTAGGAACCCTATCCATCTGCTTGAGATACTGTCTATCTTCTGGAGGAGGACTTTCCAGTTGCCACTCCCCCACCCCCACCCCCAAATGTAGGGCATTCAGGCTAAGGTCACCTGAGAGACTCTCACCTCCTCAGTCTCTCGTACTTTCTGTAGGGCCCCCCCTCTCCTACTCCCTGAGGCTAACCTGTTTGTTTGCCTGTTTGTTTGTTTGTTTTGTTTTTCCATATGTTGAGAATTGCTCTTTCCATGTATGTGAAGAGTTGTGTTGAAATTTTGATGGGAAAATTTTGATGACTTTTGATAGAATGGTCATTTTCACTATGTTAATCCTACCAATCCATGAGCATGGGAGATCTTTCCATCTTCTAAGATCTTCTTTGACTTCTTTTTTTCAGGGATTTGAAGTTCTTGTATTACAGATGTTTCTGCTTGGTAAGAGCTACAGCAATATTTTTTATACTATTTGTGGCTATTGTGAAGGGTGTTGCTTTCCTAATTTTGTTTCAGCCTGTTTTATCATTTGTTTAAAGGAAGGCTACTGATTTGTTTGATTGAATATTATAATCTGTCACATTGCTGAAGTTGTATATCAGCGAATAGGAGTTCTCTGGTAGAATTTTGGGGGTCACTTATGTATAATTTCATATCATCTGCAAATAGTGATATGTTGACTTCTTCCTTTCCAATTTTTCCTCGTTTTAAGTCAAAGTAACAATAAAGTTTTGTGAACTTTTACAAATTTGTGGATTATAGTTCACAAACATTTTATTTGTTTACATCACTATCATTGTTTGAGACACTTGTGTTAAAGATATCAGAAGTGTTTGGTAACAATATTTGCATATTTGATAGCCATGTGAAATGTCCATTTTATATTTATTCATTATTAATTAATAAATATAATATTACATAAAAAGAATAGCCATTTATAATTGTCAAGTATTTGCATTACTTACTTAAATGCTTTCAACTTTTTAAGAATAGACTTTCTTCAGATCCCATTTATTATTGATATTTATCATGATAAATAAGTAATGCTGACTTTGACATTTCATTAATAGCATTTTTCACCAGTAAACTCACGTTTCCTTTTTGTTCTTTGAGATGAATTCATTAGTTAATGGCAGTTGTAGTATAAATTTTATTCTTTCTATTGAAAGATATAATCAAAGAAAATAGTTTTAGTGTTTTGTAGAGTTGTTACTTATGAGAACTTCATTTTTCTCCAATTATTTTTGGATATTGTAGCCAACTAAATAAGAGCATCATTTTATTTGTATTTATCACTGACTTTTTTTTTTATCACCAACTTCTTTTTCACAGTTCTTTATTTCCTACTTGATGTGCCATGGTAAGACATTCTATAGTTTCTCAATCCCAATGCAAATTCATCCACATTTATGTAATGAGGAAGTTCCGAACTCTATAACGCTTCTACCTGAATGGAACTCACCCAGAACTGACTTTCAGGTAACAGGAGTATGAACATGCCTGTGATGGTTTGTATATGCTCAGCCCAGGGAGTAGCATTATTTGGAGGTGTGGCCCTGTTGGAGTAGGTGTGGTCTTATTGCAGTAGGTGCATTATTGTGGGTGTGGGCTTTAAGACCCCCATCCTAGCTGCCTCGAAACCAGCATTCAGCTAGCAGCCTTCAGTATTCAGCTCCTCCTGCATGATGCCTGCCTGAACACTGCCATGTTTCTGTCTTGATGATAATGGACTGAACCTCTGAACCTGTAAGTCTGGTTCAATTAAATGTTGTCCTTATAAGAGTTGCCTTGCCTTGGTCATAGTGTCTGTTCACAGAAGTACAACGCTAACTAAGGCAGAAGTCCCTGGTGCCAGGGACTGGAGTATTGCTGTGGTAGGCCTGACCATGGTTTATTTTTATTTTTGGAAGAATATGGATCTTGGAACTTTGGATTTGGAAAGCACTGAAATGCATTAGGTGAGGTTCAATGGGCTACCCTAAAAGCAATATGGAAGACTTTGCAGCTGTGATTTGAACTGGGCCAACTTGACTCTTAGGTTTTCTGTGGAGAAGAATTTCAGTATTTGGCCTAGAGACTGTTTCTGTGATATTTTGGTGAAGAATGTGATTGTGCTTTGCCATTGTCTGAGCGTCTGCCTGAGGCTAAGGTGAAGAGGTTTAGATTAATTGCTTTGAAAAAGGAAATCTCAAAACAGCTGTGTAAATTCTATTTCATGGTTACTAAAGTTCAGTCTTATGAAGAACATTTTAATGAAAAAGGAGCAAGTAGAGAAAGAAAAATAGAAAATATATGGTTGGAGTATTAAAGGGGCACTAGGACGTGAAATATAGCTAAATCCTGTGAAGCACTGAACTTGGGGCAAGATCACACCTGGCCAAGTTTAGATCCAGGCATGGTAGTACAAACCTTTAATCCCAGGAGGCAAAGACAAGCAGATCTCTGAGTTTAAGGCCATTCTGGCACAGAGCAAGTTCTAGGTGAAGAAAAACTTAAATCCAGGCTTGGTGGACCACACCTTTAATCCCAGGGCTTAAGAGACAGGCATTCAGATCTCTGGGTCCAAAGTCAGTCTATGGAGCAAGATCCAGGACAGTCAAGCTTAGTGAAGGAGTTGGAAAACAGAAAGCTGGTGATAATGTGGACTTTGGCCATGTGGCTCTGGCTTTAAAGTCCAGAATGGAAGGGACTACTGTGACAATTGTTGGTTGGCTGAGTTAAGAAATTAGTGGTAATTAAGAAGAGACCAGCATGATTGAGGTAAAATCTTCTGGGAAATGGCTTCTGAGAGCACAAAGAAGCTGCTTTCCAGAGATAGCCAAGGTTGTACTTTGTGCTGCAGCTGTAATTGTTAACGTGTAAGCGTCACCCAGCTTGTACTGGTTTTGAAGGCATAAGGGGTCATGAAGAGCAGCTGAGGCTTGGCACTGTGAGAGGCCATGGAAGGCCACAGGTGAGGGTATAGCCTCAGTTGCAGTTGATGGCACTGGACTGAAGGGGACATGCAAAAATGTTGAGACTTGGAATCATGAAGAGAGACTATGAGAGGCTATTGGTGACGCCTAGTTGCAGTGGAAGACTCCAACATATTGGAGATGCCAGTGCCATGGGGTGATCAATAGCAACAGCAGTGACAGTGGAGTGGATCGACCTAAACTTAGAGCGCACAGAGGGCAGAGCTGGAGAAGTGATGCCAGCCCTTTAGAGGAGCCCAGAAAGTCATGTGTGGATCCCAGACATTGGAACAAGAAGCTATAGTATTGACATTACTTTGGAATCCTCAAGATGTTCAAGATGCCAGAGCCTTGGGCTATCTGCTGAGGAAAGATGCTAACTGTGAGTGGAACCAGCCCAGGAGAAAGAAGTTTGCTGTAGCCAACAAAGATGAAAAAGAAGTTCTGAAGATGACTTTGATATCAGCCATGGAGATGTTTAGACTTTGCCAAGTTGGTTTCCTGTCTTGCTTTGGAGATTAGAGTTAAGTGATTGCTTGAATATCAGAAGAGACTTTGGACTTTGGATTTTTAATATTGTTGAGACTGACATAAACTGTGGGGACTTTGGAAGTTGGGATAAATGTACATTTTTTATGTTATGGCTAGGTTTAGTCCCCATAGACTCATGTGTTTGAACAAGCCTATGGGGGCCAGGGAGAGGAATGTGATGGTTTGTATATGCTTGACCCAGGGAGTGGCACTATTTGGAGGTGTGGCCTTGTTGGAGTAGGTGTGTCACTGCACTTGGGCTTTTAGACCCTCAACCTAGCTGCCTGGAAGCCAGTATTCTGCTAGCAGCCTTCAGGTGAAGATGTTGCACTCTCAGCTCCTCCTGCACCACGACTGTCTGGATGCTACCATGTTCCCATGCTGATGATAGTGGAGTGAACCTCTGAACCTATACACCAGCCTCAATAAATGTTGTCCTTTTAAGAGGAGTTGCCTTGGTCATGGTGTCTTTTCACAGCAGTCAAACTCTAAGACAATGACCTTGCCTTCCTTAAGTGTCTCACCCCTACTTGACATATCCATTTGAACTATTTAATATTATTTTACATGTTCAGGAGAGAATTCTTTATCCAAAATAGATGTTATAATTAATTATTCTTAAATAGTTTTATTATTTTGTAGATTACTAACTCTGTTTGCATATCTCCACAGCAGCTTGCATAATAATTAATATTTATCTTTTATTAAAATTAATTACAGAGGAGACAGCACCCTGCCTGGATATCTTTCATCACTAAATGAAACTTTAGTATTGGTAATAGAATTGAGAAATGTGTTGTATTTCGCTTACAATTTAGTATATATTTGTTCACTTCATATTATTGTATAAGTCTGGGTTGTTTTTCTTTACTATTACTCTTTTCTAACAAGAAAAATGCTACAAAACGAAATTTAATTATTGACTTCATATTTTTCCTTTTTCTTTGTAAGCAGATATTTTTCCAACTATGGAATGTTGTTCAAATAAACTATTAAAAATGCAGTGATAAATGTAAAATAAACATTGAATTTGAAATAGCAAGGAAAAGAAAATTCTTGGGACATTCATGTTGCTGATTGTGGAGTTTAACACTAGATGGTGCACTGAATCTAGGAATTCACAACACAAACTGAGTGATTCCGTTTTGTAGAAGTAGAGTCATAATGTGTTGAGTTAGCTTTTAATTTATTGAAATATTTATTTTGAAAGGTAGGTATTTCTCATTATACACTTCCGTTACTTTGACTCTGATACAGTAATGATCTGATTTACACAATAATGCACACTAGAATAACATAGAAATGATCATTAGTTCCCACATGTTTCATACGTACACATTACTAATCAACCAACATCTGTCATTTCCTCAAAATGGTCACTCGTAATGCTCAGTAAACATTTCTATTTGTTATAGAATCACATTCACAAAAAGATACAATAATAATTCTCTAAACACTAGCTACCAAAAGTCATATATTTACAAAATCTGATTAAATAAAATACACAATCAATTCACTCTTCTAAAATGACAGATTTAGATGGGAGGCAGTTGTAATTAATTGGACCTTTTTTCCCCCACAAATTTGAATTCAACCCTCTGTTTTGTGGGGGAAAACTAAGAATTACAGTATTTTCTCAGACAAAAAGAAATATTGGCTACCTTTTGTTATGTTAACATGTAAACAACATATTTTAAATAAATTATATACATGTCATCAGTGACATTGACAGAAGTGTCAATTGAAAGTGTAAGCTGTGTTTACAGAAAAAAGGTTAGATGAGTCATTTTCCTACCAAGATCTTTTCTTAGCATCTATGATATTTCTTTGTTTTGAAATAAGGCAGAATATAAATATAGTGTGTTCAGATTGTACCTACTTCAATGTAAGAATTTCTGTATTGTTAAAACACTTTGACAAGTCAATTGTAATAGGACTTGAGCACACCCATTTCAAGGTTTTAGAAGATTCACAGAATGTAGTTGGGTTTATTATTTTGAAAAGTTTGGATGAACAGAGGGGTCATTTCCCCTGTGGCATAGAGAATACTAATGTATTTTTGTAAACTTCGGATTGAACTTTTTGTGTAAAACATAATCCAAAAAACAGACAAGAAGAGGACACCCATCTACAAAATCCTATGTTTTACCTCATAGTGATCTAAATTATGCTTAGAATAACTTCAACTGAAAGATATGATCACTTGTTACACAACCCACAAAATATCAGAATAGGCTAAATTCTGCTGAAATTAGTTCCCCAACTGCTCGGTGATTTTCTTCCCATTATGAAAATTGCCTCACATAAAGGTTGCACTTTGTGCCTCATTGTTTGTGGGTCTGGTACAGTGATGACAGGAAATAAGTGAAAGCCTTCACAGGGCCATAGGTTAAAATTGATACAATTGGTTTTCTGTCAGAGACAGGATCTCACACTGTAGCTCTGCCTACCTCCAAACTTATGGTGATCCTCCTGCCTTAATGTCACATGTATATAGTCGTTAACTATTACATTTGGCTTGTTAAATTGTTATTTTTTCTTCTCTGTTATTTTGTCACCACTGACCCTCATAAATAATTTTCACCAGAACTCAATTTCCTAAGAAATTTTCTATTATTAACTGATCTGATTGAGTGTTGGTGCCTAGGATGCATTCCTGTCTAATTTTGATTTTCTTAATCTATAAATGAATCTTTTGTTTGTAAAAGAAGTGCAAGGTCAAGTGCATTCATGGGAAGGAAGATCTGTAACTTGAAAGAAAAACTGGTTAAGTAGGTGAAGATTAAAGATCTTGCACCTCATTGTTTACACAGGCCATGCCACTCCAATGAGAATAGACTATCATTTAGTTCTGTTTGAGGGCTTAGGAAGGAGGCGTGAGCACAGAAAATATCTTCCTAGCCTTCATCTCAACACTTCCATGATCTATCTCAGCATATAGGTGAAAATGATGACTTGGGGGGTTGTACAGAAATTTTAGAAGATGTTTTTATGTCAAGTGGATATCATTATTTTATTATCCTATTATATTAGCTTTGAGGCAAGAGGAAAATAGACCTTGAATCCAGAGTACTAATTCTGTGTTTTGTTTTATTTTCTGGAGCTGAGGACTGAACCCAGGGCTTTGTGTTTGCTAGGCAAGTGCTCTACCACTGAGCTAAATCCCCAACCCCAGAGAAAACTAATTCTAAATATAGCTGAAAATAGCTAATTCCAAATATAGTTAAAAATAGCTGCTATATTAAAGAATGCCATCAATTTTTCTTTCATTCTGGAGTTGGACAAGAAAGGAAAATCTGCACCAGCTTGAAATGAATGAGTCCAAACACAAACCATAGCATAGAGACCAAACATAGGAAGAACAACAACATCAACCAACTAGACACCCCAGAGCTCCCAGGGACTAAACCACCAACCAAAGAGTACACATGGAAGGATCCGTGACTCAAGCCACATAGCAGAGGATGGCATTGTCTGGCATCAATAGGTCCTGTGAAGGCTGGTTTCCCCAATGTAGGGTAATGCCAGGGCGTTGAGGTTAAAGTGGATGGGTGGGAATAGAAACATTCTCATAGAAGCACAGGGAGAGAGGGGTATGGGACGGGGGGAAAGGGGATAACATTTGAAATGTAAATACATAAAATATCCAAGAAAAATAAATTTTAAAAAAGAGAGAGAGAGAAGGAAAAAATTCTTTCAGGGGTTGTTGCTGCACTCAGTGGCTTTAGTCAAACTTTGATGACAGTGTTATATGATTAAGGATAAGAAGTGTGATGGGAACCACCACTGATTTTGTCTTCTGCTGCTGTTTCTTCCCTGTAAACTTAAATCATCTTTATTTGACTCAAATTATTTCTGCTGGGCTGCATTATTCTAAGAAAATAGATTATCTTTAACCTAGGACAAACCTGTAACTTACCATTCATGATTCTAAAACGTCATGAATTCTTTAATTTCTAAAACATCTTTTATACACTATAAGTTGCAGCAGTCACATCATGAATTTATATGTATTCTTATCTCAAATTCACTTAATTATCTTTGGATTCAACTTATTTTCTTAAAGTTAGAAAGTATAATAATACGTTTTATACTGATTGTACAATTGATCATATACCATGGAGAACATAAACATATGCATGAGAAGTGGTAGTTAAAATTTTACCATAAATGCCCTTCCTGTTTGTTCCACAATTGTTGAAAAGTATACATTGATCCTTGGAAACATGCATTCAGAACAAGAAATTTTGAGGATTCACAATTTTAAATTGAGCATCCAAAACTGCTCCTTATATTACTCAATTATTACATTAATTCAAGATTAAGGGGAAACAATGCAGTGAATTTTAAACTCAGCTAATTTCTATTACTGAATCAAACTAATTAACAAATTATTAAATTGTATAAAATCTTATGAAATTTGATATTCTCCTGGGCTTTAAAAAGGAAACTAGATGTCCATTCAGAATAGGTACTACTTTCGTTAAGGCCTTAGGTTTCTGAAAGCCACTTCTCAACACGAGACAACACAAAATCATCTTACCCCATGAATTTCACCTAAGTATATGATGAGTTCAAGAGGACCTTTTCCATGCCTTTGTTTAATTATAATTACATGTTTCAACTGAAGCAATGAGACTCTGTAAGTAGAAATTTCAAAATAGAAGCCAAAAAATAATCTGGAAAACCTCCTGAAGAACAGATCTCCATCTTAACAGTTCCTTAAATTTCCTTCGTATTTTATAATGGGGTGTATGAAATTTAAGTTTGGTGATTTGTATACTTTCTTCTTCTTCTTTTTCTTCTTCTTCTTCTTCTTCTTCTTCTTCTTCTTCTTCTTCTTCTTCTTCTTCTTCTTCTTCTTCTTCTTCTTCTTCTTCTTCTTCTTCTTCTTCTTCTTCTTCTTCTTCTTCTTCTTCTTCTTCTTCTCCTCCTTCTTCTCCCTCTTCTCCTTCTTCTTCTTCTTCTTCTTTTTCCTCTTCCTCCTCCTTCTCCTTCTTCTCCTCCTCCTCCTTCTTCTTCTCTTCTTCGCCTATGTCACGCTCTGTTTTTTTTCTTCCTCTCTTCCTCTCAGATTTGACAGTTTTTGAAAGCTGCTGTAACTTCAAGTCTTGTAAATTAAATTAGATTAGAGGTAGACAACTTTCACTTTTACTTTATTTTTTAGATAGTGGAAGAACATTGTTTTTTTTTTTAACAAAAGTTTTAAAATCATTTCTAAGTCTGACACCAACCCTTGTATATAGAGTATACATATAACTGTTGATTCTTAGAATAGTCTCTGCTCATCTCTAACTGGCTGAGTTTATGCTTTTCTCATGATTATTTATGCTTTTTGCCTGTCTTCTTCTTGGGGGAATTTTAGAACAATATTTGTCATTTTATGCTAGTTACTTGATATGTGTTTAGTTGTTTTATCAAACTTCATTTAATGAAGACACTGATGTCTCTATTACTTAATGAGTTATTTACACTATCCAAATAGGAAATTTACATTATAGCCAGCATTTCTACAACTAGCATCTAGTCTTCTATCTTACAATAATATGTACTGTGGATATTGGTATACAGATGTTTTACAACATGAAATTAATATCAAAGAAAATTGTTGGTTGACTATTGTTAGTGTACACTAATTGTCACTAACTGTTTCACAATTGTTAGCATTTTACATTTACTGTATTTTGCTTATTCTGGTGGCCATAATATGACACTAGTTAATGATATGCTGATTTTTACGGTAAAACATAATTAATGGAGACTAAGTTCCTACAGGAATCTGTTTTTTAAATATCCTTGTCCTGTCATTATGCTGGGCAGCGGGTACCATGACAAATAAATGAACTTTTTGTTGAGCAACAGAATGAGACCTGTGATGTGAAGACATGCCATTTTATGATCCGAAATATTTGTAGAAAAAGTGGAATCATACATTGGAATCTTATTGAAGCACTAAATATTTTGTCCTCATTGGTAAGATAAAGATAATATAAATAATGGTGCATATGGCTTTAGACATAAATCAGTCCCCACATACAATCCATATAAGTTTGAAATAAAAGATTATGTTCCATTAGTGCTTTGGGGGATCTCTATCTCATTGTCAAACGTCATTATCCATGATCTAGTCAGAGTAGTATGACTGTGTGCTACATCTATCCTTATTAAATCTTTCATATTCTAGAAAAATAGCATAAATGATAATCTAGATTGTCATACCTTTAAATATTCATTGTGTGATATATGTAACTTCATTTTCTAAACTTAAAGTACTTAAAATATTTTATCACTATTCTTTGCTGGGCATTATGAATTGCCAAATAAGATAGGACTCTTTATTTATTAGAAGAATAACAGCATAATCTCTTCACTGACTTTCTGATGAAAAAATGAGAATAATATTCTGACTTAATGTATGGGTCACCAGGACAAGGATTGTAAATTGAGAGCAGGTAAGAAAATGGTTGCTGACTTTCATTAACATTATAGTTGTGCGTTAGTCAGATTTACTAATTGTGACCTATATAACATTTAACTCCATCACACAGTAATCATTTTGAGATTCTCAACTGTGTGGGCCTTGTTTAGCTGCCAAACATTTTATAGTTTGATCACAGAGAACAAATTAAATGATCAGGTAAGATTTTTCTGTACTCAGATGAAAATGTTGTGCGTGGACATTGAGCTGTCTCCTCCTTTTCCTGTTGTGTTTGTCTCAAAGAATGAGCAGAATGAATAAGTAAAATGGAATGTTTTGAGATTAAACAAATGGGCATAAGAAATATGGAGTTTTGATTATAATTGTGGGAATTAAATATTAAATATATAGTCACAGCTTAGTTGCAATTCCAACCCTTGTCATTTTGCACCATTTAATTATTCCCACATCTTATTTTGCCTAATACATCTTATTATCTCTAGAGTAACTCATGTACTTGTCATGATGAACATCATCCTAAGGGAATGTCTAGAATAATAACAAAAGAAGAAATCTTGCCAAAACAATCCTATATTCTAGAATTTTTCATTTTGTGCTGACCTGGCTTACTTGAAATGTCCCACTTCCAAAGACTTTTAAAGAAAATTGATGCATAAATTTCATTGATCGTCAAATAATACAATATAAGTCATTCAGAAATCTTGGACTTGACAGCTTATAAGTGCTTTCTGAAGTCCCAGAATTGTATTAAGACTTCAAGGTTACTGTATGAGAAAAGCAATCACTAAGAACTCATTTTTGAGCAGTTTATTGGAGAAAAGCAATGCCCATCATCATATTGGGATTGTAAGACAGGGAGCTATGTCCAGTTGGACTCATCTTTTTGTTTGTATGAAATGTGTCAAATGAAGTAACAGTATGGGCTTGAACTCTTCTTATACGGCCTAAAACCTGTTACTCACAACTATTATCTAATATGATAACATTGAAAGTTACTCACAAAAGAAGTTTCCTCATCATGGGTTTGATATGCTCTGGCCATTACATAGAAGAGAATGCAGATGATATAGCTTGCCCAGTTTGTAAACTATCAGCTGAAGATCAGTGCAACTTGTTAAAGTACTGCCATATATTTTCTATTTTAACTATTGCATCAGAGTAGTAATTTTGAGATCTGTAGTATAAACACATTACCAACCATTTTGACTAAACTGTGTAATTACTAAACCAGTAATAACTATGGTGGTTGAAATCATAAAAAAAAAAACAATTGCAGTCAATGATATAGGATTTCACCATATGGGGTTAGGGATTTAGCTCAGTGGTAGAGCGCTTGCCTAGCAAGCGCAAGGCCCTGGGTTCGGTCCCCAGCTCCAGAAAAAAAGAAAAAAAAAAGAAAAAGAGGATTTCACCATATAACTATATAATTACTAAGTTAATGATAACAGAAGAAAATGACTTTGATGTTTGCTCCATAAAGAGTTCCACATATTATGTAGGTAACAAATCATTCTTGTCAGAAAGGTATGGCTAAACTACATGATGGCATAAAGAAAAATAGAAGACTATTGCACCAAGTGTGCAAATATACATTCATTTATACAAAAAATTTTAAATAGTTATCATAGTTATTAATACATAAATGCCATGTAAAAGTTGTGTATATAATGACAATAAGAGAATGATAATTGAATTCATTGCAAGACACTGCATTTAGGGATGGACACAGACAATGTGGTTCATTTACACAATAGTATACTATTCAGCTATTAAAGCCAAGAACACCCATTTTGAATTTTGCAGGGAAATGGATAAATTAGAAAATATTCTCAGTGAGGTAACCCAGGTCCAAAAGAACATGCACAGTAACTTCTCATTTGATAAGTATATTAGCCAAAAAGTACAGAATATCCATGATACAGCCACATAGATCCAAAAAGGTATACAAGACGGAAGTCCCAAGTGAGGATGCCACTTAGAAGGGGGACCAAAATAGTCATGGGATGCAAAGGAAACAAGAGACCTGAGTGGAAGTGGGAGGAAGGTTTGGGGAGGGACAAGAGAGAGGACAAGAAGGCCAGGAGAATGCATGGTAATATGCAGTTGCTGGTGTGGGATGTGGGATGGAATATCTAGAAAGTCACAGAGACCTTGGATGGGGGAGACACCCAGGACTCATTGTATGTGATCTTAGCCGAAATGTTCAACACTGGGGATATGGAATCTGAGAAGACAACTGACAGTAGCCAGCCAGGACCCCATTGGAAGGATAAGGACATCAACCCCCCTGAAAACCATTCGATCCAAAGTTGGTCCTTTCTGAAGATAATATAGATATTTATGTTTTTCAATTAATTCCTATTAAGAATTAATTAGGAAATCATGGCTTTCAGTGTTTCTTGTGATTGTCTCACTTTTATGAAAACTTTTCACCAACTTGAATTATTTCTTATTTATAAAGTAGACAAGATTTCATGGCTTGTCTCTTTAACTAAGGTGAGATCTACTTTTAAGACAATAGCTAAAAGAGACAGATACACCTAGAGAGTGGAATATACTGAGTAGCTGGCAAAGAACTGGCTGACAAAATCCAGAACATGGAGTGTTAGACAGTTTCAAATAAAAAAGTTCACAGGTCACTTACAAAGCATTATGTCCTTCTTTACATTGTGTGATTGCAGCCTAATTCATAACATATATACTTTCATATCATTAACATTCCAAATGTCAGTAATGACAGACAAAAAAGAGTAGTCCTTTACTCTACTATTAAAGACTGGTCTGTAGCAAATCAGACATAATGTTTTTCTACCTAATTTGGTTACTGTTACTTATGATTTCTATATTCCAAAATTATCAATGAAACTTTGCATAATCCTGAGAATATATGAGGAGAATTAATGAAGCAGTTCCTTGGAACTTTGTGTGAAGGTGGATTATGTACGGACATGTGAACTAGATATGGACATGTTGACACGAACATAATTTACTCTCATAGCATATTATTTTTTAAAACACAAAGTCTTCCCTATGACTTCTGGCATTTTGTATGTTTTTATAAATAAATATTTATTTCCTTTCTGGGAATATAAATCAAGGGTTATGGCAAATTGCTTCGAGCCCTCTACATAACCAGAACACACCAGTGTGTTTGTTTTCTGTCTCAAGATTCTGAGATTTGAAAACCTGAAAATTATATTGTAATTGTCCCAGTTCCTAAACAAAAATAAATACAAACAAGTTGGGGATTTGGGATGTCATTTTCCATGATGAAAAAAGTCATATATCCTGACATTTCCCTCCATCTTTTGCTTGTTTTATACAGAAAACAATCCTCTCTGGAGAATTGGTTGCTTTTATTCTTCTTGAACAAGTGGACTTAAGTGTATAGTGAAATGAAGTATGCAGCTTATAATAATGGGATGAATACATTGTTATTTATTTTCTTGCTTTCGTATTGCAATGTTAGATTTGATCTGATAAAATATAGATTGATAGTTTAAAATATGCAATGTAGTTAAAGACCCATATGCATGCAGGAAAGTTTCACAATGAAACTCACTTTCCTTACACACAAAATTCCACCAGAAAACTAGTTCAGCTGATAAACAATATCAGCAGAGTGGCTGGATATAAAATCAGTAGCCTTCCTCTACTCAAAGAATAAACAGGGTAAGAAAAAAAATTAGGGAAATGATACCTTTCACAATCATCACAAATAATAAAAAATATCTTGGTGTGACTCTAACCAAACAAGTGAAAGATCTGTATGACTAGAAGGCAAATCTCCTAAGAAAGTAATTGAAGAAGACTTCAGAAGATTCAAAGATCTCCCATGCTCATGGATCAGCAGGATTAACATTGTAAAAGTGGCCATCTGACCAAGAGCAATCTACAGATTCAATGCAATTTCCAACAAAATTCCAATGCAATTCTTCACAGAGATAGAAAGAGCAATTCTCAAATTCATTTGGAACAACAAAAAACCCAGGATAGTGAAAAGTATTCCCAACAAAAAGAGAACTTCACCATCCCTGACCTGAAGCTCTACCACAGAGCAATAGTGATTAAAAACCAAATAGTATTGGTACAGAGGCAGACAGGTAGATCAATGGAATAGAATTGAATACCCAGAAATGAACCCACATACGTATGGTCACTTGATCTTTGGCAAAGGAGCTAAAAGCATCCAGAGGAAGAAAAGATAGTATATTAAACAAATGGTTCTGGCTTAAGTGGAGGTCAGCGTGCAGAAGAATCTAAATTGACCCATTCTTAACTCCTTGTATAAATTGCATTAATTTTAAATGTTAGAACAGTAAACAAAGTCTCATTGAAGTGAAGGAAATGGAGGAGTTGGAGAGAAGGGAATTGGGAGAGGTGGGGAGGAGGGAAATGAAGGCGTAAAGTGATGAATAACATTTATTAACTATATATAAAAATACAGTAAATCAAAAAGACAATGTCACACTAAATGTATTGAAATTTCTGAAATTATTCCAACTCTTAAACAACAGCTTTTCAACTTGGGTGGAAGAAAACCAAAACAATTTTATGTTGGAATGATCTCTCTGAACTATATTTTGGTTGTCTATTCTGGTTGCTTTTTAAGAGAGATTTAATATGTTCATAGCTGGAATTGCTATGGTAAAGTCTCTGAATATGGGGCTCAGAAGTGGGCCAATCCTTCCATGAAGCATGTCCACTAAAGCACTAATAGATTAAAGAAAGGACCAGAAGAAGATAAAGACTTAGGATTTTGTTAGAATTGAGTTTGGATTTCTGCCTACTGGGTAGATTTCTAACTACATTGATAACATACCTAGTGGCCTAATGTATTTTTGTGATGACATCTATTCCTCTTCTAAGAGCTATTGTTGTGATTTTGTATAGCGGTTCTGAAGTGAATCCAGACACCATTAAAATATATCGAATATACTGAATATACTAAAATAATTTAAAATACCATGTCTTAGCATAGCTACACAAGAAGAAAAATATGTAGTTTATAATATAAATTTTGTGTATTTTACTTATTTCCAGTGGCTTGGCATGCAGCTTCATTGGGAATTATTCAAATGGTATGATTTCTTTAACAATGACTTTCAATAAGCATCATTTTAATGTTTAAATAACTAACACCATATTAGATTTTACTAATTAAAACAACCCATTGAAAGACTATTAAGTATGTGTTAAGAACTCAGTAATGTAAGCTAAAATGATAATTGCAACTTTAGAGTCCATTGATGTTTTCCAAATTTCCAGATTAGTAGTTCAAATTAAAATATTCATTATCAAACCAAATAGTTCTATAAATTGCCAAAGTAACATGTTAACAGATTTGGAACTGGTGCCCTTCAGGTCTATCATATAATAAAATAAAATTTGCACCTTTTGGAGCCTTTAAAGTTCTCATATCCATGAATAGTTTTCTGTTTATTTCTTCAGTGGTTGAATAAGAGGAAACAGTGGTGAGTTTAGTTTTTCTAAATGAGAAAAATGATTCACATGAATGAGCTAATTATTTAAAGTCACTTAACCATTTTATGATATTTTAATATAGTTCTATCTGGTAGAACATGTAATCACGGTCAGATAGTTTTTAAATAAAATTTGAATCTTAGGATTATTGTTTATAAACAATTTAGGAACATACATTTTAAGTATTTAAATCTGAATGAGAATTCCCCCCCTAGTTATGATTGTCATGTGATCAGTGACAAATCACTAAAACAGTTTTATTTTTCTTTTTTGTGAGGTGTGGTATATGTGTTCATACCTGTATGTGCATGAGTGTTTTGTGCATTTTTGTGTGTTGGCATTTATGTATGTGTGGTGTAGTGCTCTCTCTCTCTCTCTCTCTCTCTCTCTCTCTCTCTCTCTCTCTCTCTCTCTCTCTCTCTGTTGTCATGCATTATACAGGCTACATCATACATATATAAGTAGCAGCAAATAATTCTTGGGAGTTTATTCATTTTCCTTTAAACTGTAGGGTCCAAAATTGAACTCAAGTCTTCAGGTCTGGTGAAATTCTTATAATCTGCTAAGACACTTCCTTGGCCCTCTCCTCCTCCTCCTCCTCCTCCTCCTCCTCCTCCTCCTCCTCCTCCTCCTCCTCCTCCTCCTCCTCCTCCTCCTCCTCCCCTTCCTCTTCCTCCTCTTATATCTTCTTTGCTTTCGTTCTGTATATGGCACTATGCAGTCCTGGTCGCTGGACCTCCTGTCTTCACCCTCTGAGTGCTGAGAAGATAGGTGTGTATCACCATGCCCAGTTCAAGGAGTACTTGAAATCAAACCTAGGGCTTCTTGCATGCTGGGTAACATTTTCAACTGAGATCATACTTTAACAAATGCTTTTAATGCCTAGTCAAAATTTCTATTTCAGAGAGTTGCTTATTCTATTTAATGAAATAGAAAGATACATTTGCAGTCTCTCAATTGGTCTCACATTTAGTTGATTATATAAAATTATTTGTTACATATCATTTATTTATTGTTCTTACTGAGCTGGCAATTAATTGACATATAAATTATATTTAATATATTTGTTTCTTGTTCTTTTCATCAGTATTACTTTGTTTCCCTCTATGACTTTTGCCCTTAATTAAATATTAATTATATTATGGTTTAATTACTCAATTTCTGAGGAAAATATATGAATTCATTAAGATTAAGTAACAAATGAAATATCTTTCAGATTGAAATGTTTCCTAGGTCACTGAAGTTGATTAAACACAATTAAATAATTCAAGTAGCTTTATACACATAACAAGTAATATATAATTTTATAACTTAAATGTGTACCATTGATTGATGGGGAGTTTCATTAAAGAATCAATCAAATCATAAATTTTGAATGATCTTATGGTTTAATTAATTTTCAATCCATTATATGAAAAAACCTTAAAATTTCCACAAAGTGACAAAATTTACGGTTCTTTCATATTATTTGGAAATAAACCTTCATTAAGGCTACCTAGTGACCAGCCCAACTGGGGATCCATCCCATCCGCAGACACCAAACCCAGACACTATTGCTGATGCTAAGATTTGCTTGAAGACAGGAGCCTAGCAAGTCTTTCTTCTGAGAGGCTGAGTGTCAGGTACAGATACTTACAAGCAACCATTGGACTGAGCCCAGGGATCCCAATAGAAGAGTTAGGGGAAGGACTTGACAGAGCTGAAGGGGATTGAAACTTCATGGAAAGAACAACAGTATCAATTATTCGGACTTCTCAGAGCTCCCAAGGACTAGGCCACCAAACAAAGAACATTCACGAGCCAGTGGGTGGATCCAGCTACTTATGTAGCACAGTACTGACATGTCTGGCCTCCGTAGAAGGGGATGCTCTTGGTCCTGTGGAGACTTGATGCCCTAGAGAAGGGGGATGATAGAGAAGTGAGGTGTAAGTGGATGGGTGGGTGGAGGAACACCCTCTTAGAGGCAATGTGGAGAAGGAATGGGATGGGGGACTCGTGGAGAGGGGAATGGGAAGCATGACAATATTTGATATGTAAATAAATAAAATAATAAAAAAAAAACTATAGAATGAAAAACCTAGCACATTGGCACACTCCTTTAATCCCAGCATTCTCTGTTTTCTCTTCTGTGTAGCTAGTTTCAGACTAGCAAAAGTCACTGGATGAAATTCTATAAAACAACACAAAATACAACTGGAAAGTAGAGGTATATGTCTTTAGCCACAGCATTTGGGAGACAAAGGCTGATGAATCTCTGACAAGTTCCAGGCCACCCAAGGATACACAGAGAAATTCTGCTTCAAAAAGTCAAAACAAACAAAGATACAAACAAACGAAATTAAATAAGAATAAACTAGACTAAAAATCCAGGATGGAGGAGGGCCAGTTTCAAGGCAGTTTGTCTGTTTGTGAAGCCATTTGCAGTTGATGCCTGCTGAGAGAAGATTTATTCTTCTCTGAGTAGTAGCCACATCCTGTGAACATGTGGACAAGATAATTTCTTGAGTGGTGTGTGTGTGTGTGTGTGTGTGTGTGTGTGTGTGTGTGTGTGTGTGTGAATTAAAAAGGGATATGAACTTAGGAGGAAGACATGGTGTCCAGGGAGTGGGGTGTGTTTGTGAAAAGAGAATAGAAAGTTATATATCATCAATATACACTGTATATAAACATGTACAAAAATTTGAAAGATATATGTTAAAAAGAAACGAAATCAATGCCATGTTCACTGATCATCAGAGAAGTTTCTACCTGCAGCAGATAGGAATACAAAGACCAATAGGCAGATGTTGTGCAGAGAGTGAGACAAGGGAATTCTCAGCTTTAAACGGACTGTCTCCATCAAATGCCTCCCTGCAGGGCTTTAGAATGGAGTATGGGATACAGAATGATTATAAGAGCCAGAGGGAATGGAGAAAACCAGGCCCTCTAAATCAATATGCACAAAGATCATATGACATCATAGAGAGTCAAGTGACATTCATAGGGCCTGCATGGTTCTGCAAGAGATGGTGTCTTAGAGTTGAAAGTAGCAGTGTACATGTGCCCCCATCCTTAACCCTTAAACAATCTCCAATTGATAAACAACAAGCAAATGGGAATTTAATTTTGTCCCAGGGAGTTTTACTGGGAAATAAATTAATTGTAAGGGCAGCCTGTATTGGCAGTAGTAGATGGCTGGCAGAAACCAAATGCAATGGCATCTTTGAAGGCAGGTAGGGCAAGGGCTTTCAAGAATTCTCTTGCCTCATTCTCTCCCCATACCCAGCTAGAACTGGAATACAAAAGATTTTCACCATGTCAGCATTTTGTTTGCATCCAGAGAGTTTGAACTCAAGAACTCATGATGGGGAAGCACTTTTTATCGATTGAGCTATCATCTCAGCCTTCAAAAATCTGATACCTCAATGCCCAGAAGAAATTTAATCTTGGTGAAGGAAGGAAAATCAACAAATGTACATTCATAAGACTTCTGGCATTCTCATGAAGTCAGATTTTATTTAACCTGCATAAAAAAAATTGGAGAGCACTACAGGTCAACAATTTGAGCTCTGACTATTTATCATGTGACAGGAAAGACAATTTACATAGGAAAATTCTTGGAAAAAAAGACTTTTCTCTACTTCCTGGATGTCATGTGTATACCACCCCGTTTGATGTTTTATCCCTTCCCAGGTGATCTGCAGTCTCACTATATCCAGTGTGTGAAATGAGACATGGGTAGAGTTAAGTGACCAAGAAATTATTGCAACAAGTTGAATGGAGTTTTCTTGTGTGCTCCACATTAAAGATGAGTGTGTGGGAAGGGGCTGGAGAGGCCATAGGGAAGGAAATATACTTTAATTAAAATGCAATCTCACCCATTCCCCAAATAAGAGAGATTGGCAAAGCAGTGGAATATTATACAGTAAGGATACTTGATTTATCAGTTGAACAGGGTATATGGCCAATTATTGTAGACCAAATGCTTTGTATAAATACTTAATTTTTAAAAATATTTGCCAATTAGTATTTTTTCTGATATTTGTGGTAATAACTGATATCAGATTAGTATATAATGATACACATATTTTGCCCAAGTTACATATGGTTTTGAACTTAAGAAAGGTTGATTAAATAAATATGAATTGCTAGTGATATAAACCAACCATTCATTAGGTAGGTGCTTAGGTTCAGACCCAAGAGCAGAGAAAGAAGCAGGGGTAGGGTGGAGGTGGGAAAGGAGGGGAAAGAATTAGAATGGAAAGGATGGGAAGGGAAGGAAAGGGAAATGAAGGTCATTATTCTTCATTTAGCTGAAGTTGACATTTTGTTTAGGATAAAATACTCTATTCATTGTGTTTGCAGAGATCATTTGTTTTTTCTTTAAGTTACTAAATTTTTTTAATTTACAAATCCAGAATGTTGTACTCAATGGATATTATTCTTGCATATGCATTATTATTTTTCTAATTCTCTATCAAATTATAGACAAGGGATGAAAATTCAAGAAAATATCCTGTGTAATCTAAAATAGTGAAAGATGTGCATCTTTAGGACGTATCATTAGTACTGTTAAATTTAATTTTCAGTTTTTAATTTATTTCTTAGCAGTCATCTTAACATTGTCTGATGTGGATATGTATATGTGTATTGTGTGTAATTTATGTATTATATGCATTGTACACATTGTATGCAGTGTATGTACTGCATGTATTGACCATAAAATACACCTGTAATATGATGGGTGTGACTTGCAGACAGACTAGACAACAGAGTACATTATGGTAAAGGAACTAAGAAAATCATTTTACTTCTAAGTAAGGAAAGTAAACGATACTGTTTGTATATGTATATGTAAACACCCACCTAAATATATACACACACAGAGGGCATTGATCACACTTGTTTGAGATAGAAAAAATAACTTTGGAAGTTAAATTGATATAGGTATATTATGTAGAAAGGATATAAGAAAAATTTAAATGATTTGAACACACCATTGAAAATAATATGCTGTATTGAATTGAGAAAATTGACTTGAAGTGTTTTATTCGAAAATAACATGTCATGCTCTGTTGAAGAAAATTGAACAAAGTTCCAGGAAAATGTTCTTTAACTGGATTGTTTGTGATACAACATAAAAGCTTGTCTTTCAAAAAAAGATTGATTAATATATGGTTTTCTTTGATTTTTGAAAAATATTAATGACTTAAACATGAGCAATGGGGAGAGCAGAATGTTTATAATATCTTAACCAATAGTTAGGTAAATGATACACATTTTTAAATAATCTTGTAATGTTCTCCAATGGTTCACACTCTATTACTTCACTTATCACATGACTTTCTTACATTTGGATTATAGTTATCATCATTGGAGTAGAATTATTGTGTGTGTATGTGTGTATGTGTGTCTGCAAATATAAATGTATACAAATACATATACAGGCTGACTGTGAAATAACAGAAAAACAGTTTTTTATAAAGTTTAAAAGCTATACCTATTCACTGTAATTTTTACACACAAATATCATTAATTCAATTGCTTATTATATTTAATGAGTATACAACCAATAAAAATTTCACTCAGGGGGCTGGGGATTTAGCTCAGTGGTAGAGCGCTTACCTAGGAAGCGCAAGGCCCTGGGTTCGGTCCCCAGCTCCGAAAAAAAGAACCAAAAAAAAAAAAATTTCACTCAGTAAAAATGCTCATAATCTATTTCATCATTGTCCTTATAGCTTGTCTATATTGAAGACATGGCTATATTTAGGTGCATATTTTAATCAAAAATTCTCAGATCATTGAATATGCCATTTTCTTAATATGATTTCAAGTTTCTGAATGCCTGAAGTTTATTTTCTTTTATAAGGAACTTAACTTTACAGTGACTCTTCCAAATCACTATCTAGAATGGCAAAAGGAAAGATGGTGTTTTGATTTAAACCAAAAAACATTTTGGTTTCAATTATGCATGTTTTTCATAAAGGATTCAATTTAGCTATCTAGAACACAGTCTGAAACCTATGTCTAAACTTTAATATTAAACTGTCTTCTCTAGACACCCCGGCTCAGGGGCATTGTAGAATAAGCAGCAGAAAGGGTGTGACAGCTAGATCATGGAGAAGGATGCTGTGGAATATTGACAGGAATATTTCAGTCATGAAGTCACAGTGCTACAGTGTGTGCACAAGTCTGACAAAAGATCAGGATAGCCCAAATGTGGTCATAGATGGGTTAGGTGATGTCCAGGCCCTCTCACATACTGAAGAGCTATCGTCAGTGGGGGAGTTGCTGGATGAGAGACAATCATTGTTTGTTGAGTATGTGTCCACTGGTACTGGTAGTCTTGGACCAGTTGGACACTGGTCCCAGTGCACATTTGAGCCACAGTAACTGAATTTAGAGTGTGATAGATAGAGATACACAAAGAATGGGAGACAGATGAATTTGGAAAGGCCCATGTTATGGTTAGGTGAGATAGATGGAATATGAATATTTACTTTGAAATTAAAATTTGAAAGTAGGAAGAGCACACTATCATATTTCATAGAATACATGTATAAAAAGCTGCAAGACTAATGATTTTATAAAACAACGTTAAAAGATATATAATCTCCATGGGGCGGGTTGGTAAATGCATGTTATACCAGCACTTTGGAGGTGGAGACAAGAGGCTCAAAACTTTGAGGTCATTTTTGGTTTTACAAGAAGGAGATCAGTCTACACTGTCTGATACCCTGG
Source organism: Rattus rattus (assembly GCF_011064425.1). Taxonomy (NCBI): domain Eukaryota; kingdom Metazoa; phylum Chordata; class Mammalia; order Rodentia; family Muridae; genus Rattus; species Rattus rattus. The sequence goes on along the minus strand of NC_046154.1, from coordinate 180,785,813 downwards.
TTCAAAACAAAGCAAAAATCAACCAAAGGTATGCAATCTTGAAATAAATAAAAAATTTAAAATATAGCAGCAAAGATGAAGCATCTAGGTATATTAGCCCATTTCTTCTATTAACAACACCACCAAACCAAAGAGAGGCTCCCAGACAGAGGATTATTGGTCCAATAAATGGAGTGTGCAAATCTCACAACTGTAGCTGTAGGAAGGGAAAGAGATGCTCTTTTTGTAAAATTATATCCATATACCTGGGCAATATCAATATCTAATTTATAATTTGCATGAAGCTATGGTTTACAATGACAATATACGTCTTCTTTATCAACACTTGATATGATTAATAAGTATGTTTTTATACCCAATGTTGTTATTGTTGCAAAAGTGTATATTTTTCCAAAAGTACATTTCAACATTTTTTGTAATTTATTACGTGCTTTTCTTTTCATGAATACTAGAATCATTTACTCACAGAACTTAAGTGCGGATCTCGGGTGAGTAGAGGAAATACTGAGTGAATATGAATGTGTATTGTTGATGTGAGTACGGTCATGTCCGTGGCAGAACTCCAATGCCTCAGACCCATGGAAATGGCATAGCCTTCCCTGGGAAATGCTGAGAAGAAAGACAAAGTCTAATTTTCATCCAAGAACAGATGTTAAGAAGATTAACCTTTAGCTAATGCCAGTGTGTACAGAAACTATCAAGCACAGCCTTCTAGATAGCTGTAACCTGACCCTTATCCCCTGCAGACACCTGCTACCATGGCTTCTTAACTTGTTTCCTCCTCTTTCAGCTGTCTCTAAGATGTCAGTCTTCAGCTTTTCTTTCTGTCTGTGAATCGGTACTTCCTGTGAACAAGTCATGTTTCCAGAACCCATGCACAGCACTAAGTAAATATTTGTACCCTGTTAAAGTTCTAGAAATGTCTCAGGGTGTATTCAAATTTGTACGTGAAATCTGTCAACATCTTGTTTTCATGATGAATGGAAAACAAACTATTCCTTTCTCATTCTGATTGTTTTCAATGGGTATTCTTAGAAAGGAAAATAATCCGTGTGTGTACGTGTGTATATAGACTAAATATATACACACCATACACTCATGCACAAATATATAACTATGAAGGAAAAAATCACATAAAGATAAACAGATTGAATATGGATAACACCTCTATTTTTGGCTCTATGCCTCTTTAATAATATTCTTTGGGCTTCATTCAGCACTTTTTAATATATAGACACAGGATTTAGTGGCACAGGGAAAGCTTAGTGTGATTTCCATTTTTGAAAGAGATTATAAAAGGCCTTAATTTCTGCCCCAAATATTCTTGCTCCTCTAGGCTTACTTTTACTTTATTCACAATATCCAGGAAATGGAAAATATCTAGATGTTCATCAACTGATAATGAGTGATGAAAACCAGCTATTTTATACATTCAATGGAATATTTCTCAGCTATTTAGAAACCTATAAAAATTTCACATCAGTATGTGAGGCTGGAAGTAATTGTTCTGCCTAAGGTATAAATCCAGGCCAGAAAGACAGACATCATGTACTTTCTCTCATATGTGGGAAGAAGTTTTGAATACATATCTATATCTATATCTACATTTAAAATATATGTATTGAATATATGTATATATTTCAAACATATCTTTACATATGTGCTTACCTTGAAGTCAGAAACTAGTAAGTAAGTACAGGAGTTTTCAAAGAAAGAGTATTGGAGGCAGTATGAAGGGATAAAGAAAAGGAGGGAACAGGAATTTATAGATGTAAGAAGATGGGAGGTCAGAGTTTATCACAAAAGATTTTGAAAATGACATATGAAAATTTACTATGCTAGAAACTTCCTAAAATAAAGATTCAGGATTCCCCTCAAGATTCATGAATCTTTATGGAAGAAAATAAGAGCCAGATGTAGTAGACCTCTACAGTGCAAGGATTTACTGGAAATGCACAGACCATGGCATGCATGAACTGACAGTGACTCTGATTGCTTGCATAAGACCTGCACCGTATCAGACCACCAAATACCCTGGTATGAGCACAGGAGGGGCTCGTGAAGTCCTATTTATTCCTAGTTAAACAATGATTCACACTTCAGGTGTAATGGGAGTGGAGAGGGCATATTTCTTTAGGTAATTTGGCCTAGGAAATGATCAATATCCTCTTGTATTGTCTTACACACACACACACACACACACACACACACACACACACACGCACGATGCACGCACATACATACACGCACATGCATGCACGCACACACGCACGCACACACGCACGCACACAAATACACACACACATACACACACATGAAGTACAAAGAGGGTTCAGTGGGGTTTTTTTTCAAAAGGAATACATAAATATTGACAGGAAATATGCTACTTGATTGCACAGGAATTTTAGGAGAACTGGGAAGAAGTTGATAAAACATATAATATGTTTGTGTGAAACTCCCAAACTGTGAAAGTGAAATAAAAGGGTTAAATGAGATCTTAAAACTAAGCATTGGAATAAACTCAATAAGAGAGGGATAAAGGAACACAGAGTTCCTTGCTCTCCCTTTTAATCATAGCTGAAACATTCTTTGTCAAGGCAATTGTTTTCCTAAAAAGTTAACTGTTTTTGCTGAGCCCCCAAAACCAAATGCTAGCCTGCTGGTCTCTTCTTATGGTCATCTGTCTCATTTCACACCCCTTACTTACATACGTTTAATACCTTATAAATTAGGATATGCACATAAGAGAAAACATGACTTTTGTTTGAGTGAGTCACTTCAACAAGTGACAATTTTTAGAACCACACATTTTTTCCTGAAAATTTTATAATCGCATGTTTCTACATTGATTGAAATGTCATTGTCTATAAATGCAACATGTGGGAGAAGAAGCAACTGCAAAGGAAAAGTGCCATACTGAAACCTAATATTTTGCATGTTGAAAGAAAATTAAAAGTTAATGAACATGAAAGGAAGAGGGTAGTAGCCTGGAGAGATGGGTCAGTGGTTAAGAGCACTGACTGTGCTGATAGTTTTGTTTCTAGAACCTGCATGGTGTCTCATAATCATCTATATCTCCAGTTCCAGAATATCTGACTTTTTTTCTGAATTCCATGGACAGTAGGTATATACATGGTACACATCAGACATACACGTAGACAAAAAGTCCAGATATACATAATATAAAAATAGTAATTTAAATAAATAGATATAGAAAGATACATGATAGACAGATAGAAAGAAAGATAGATAAATATATAGTTAGGTAATTGAAAACAAGAAAGAAGATAAGTTACCCCAGTATCAACTTGTAATGAAAACATAACAAACCTCCCTGTGTGATTACAGTGAGACTTATTCAATGTCAGTTTTAGTGATGAAAGAAACTTGAGATAAATGTATCTACCTTTGGTGATCTTTATGTTCTCCAGCAGATCTGCAACCCCAACCTCATACATGTTTCAATCTTTACTAAAGGATTTTCCAGAAATTCATGTATAAGAGTAGAAGGTCTTTAGAGGTATAAGCTTGTAGGCTACTGTAAGGGATCATTTCTGAGTTAAATATCTTCTGTATTAGAATACAGTGGTGTACTTCTAATCAGCAGGAATGCAAAAAATAAATGTTACCACAAGTTCTAAGATACATGTACACTATACAGACACCTGGGTAATAATAACAATAATTACCTAAAGCACCAGGAAAGGGGAACATTTTTAAGTGAATGACATTAACCTTGAACCCAAAACACAAATAAGTTTCATGGCAGTATTTAAATTTTCTTATGTTAATACTTAAATATGTTCCACATTATTAGTATTTGCATGTTGAAGAAAGTTTAGTATCTTCTCTAACATCCTAAGAAATGGGTGTAGCTGGGTGTGTTTTAGTGGCTGTATCAAGAAACAATAAAAATTTTGACTCTTAATTTGCTTCTCTAATTTAATTGATTTTGACAGAATGAATAAAATAAAAAAAACTAATCTCTTTTAGACTATAATAAGATTGTATTTTACGTTGGAAAGAATACCAGACACAATACTCCTTTTTTTCTTTTTCTTTTTTTAGTATAATAAATATAGTCTTTACACTACACACACAAACACACATTATACACACATACACACACAGACACACACATATTTATGTGTGTGTGCAAGTATCACCATATAAATATGTTAACCTGAACTTGATTTTTTTCCAGGAACACAAACATATGAAACATTCTATATTTCTCTTCATTACAAACCACTTCATTTGGTTGCTTATTAAACTGTAAATAGAATGTGACCACTGAATACATTCTGAAACACAAATGTATTTAGAATCCACTCTGATGTTTTGAATTTTTTTTTATGGAAAAGACATACTGACCAATCCCCAATAAAGTTTGATTACTATTTGTATGCACATAGCAGAAAAGCATCAATTAAAACATTTTACAATCATCATACAGCATGATAACGTGCCTTATGGACCAACTTTGTTATCAAATTTAAGTGACTCTATCAAACCACCTAAAACCTAAATAAGACACATACAATATGGGACGAAAGTGATGGCTCAGTGGTTAAGAGCACTTGCTGCTCTTGCAAAGCACACTGGTTTGGTTCCCATCACCCACATAAGGTGTCTCATAACATCCGGTAACTTGAGTTTCATGGTATCTAAAACCCTCTTCTGGCTTCTGCAGGCGCAACACACAGGTGGTATACATAAACAAGAGGCACAAACAAATAAACAGTAAATAAATACATACATACGGTAAAGAAGAAAGATAGAAAGAAGAAATAATAGAAAGAGGAATAAAGGTAGGATTGAGAGAAAGAAAAGGAGGAAAGAAGGAGAGAGAGAAGAAAGAAAAAAGAAAAAAGAAAAAAGAAAAAGAGAAAGAAAGAAAGAAGAAACCATTCTGGGAGAATTTTTTCATAAAGAGTAAAGAGGGTTATCTGGTAATCGGAACAACAACAACAAACAAATTCTTCATTTTGGATTTGTTACGAAATAACTCATTAACGAAAGACAAAAAAAAATAAACAAAACAACAAAAAACTGAACTTAGTTACTTTAAATTTTACTTTTCTCCCACATAAGACAGCCATTTAATCTTCCCCAAATATGATAAATTACAACAATTTTAATCACATGAGTTTTAATACAAAAAGTAAAAACATCAATTTCAGTTTTTTCTACATATACTGAAAATGTATGAATGAACTAATGGTAAGCCATCTCTCTTCCTCTATTAATTACAGATATCCAATATAACCTTAAAATATTGAGCTTAACTATATATTTTCAAAAGGGAAATTAGAAATAGACTTATTCTCATGGGAATTGTATTAACATGTGCTCAATTAAATGTTTTAAAACAATGAGCAATGTTCCTTTCCATAGAAATAACCAAAGGAATGATGACTTTTAAGTCTGTTTTTCCAAAGCTCTACTTACACAACTAATCTGTTGTAAAGACACCACTTCCATGAGGAGGTATTAATTGTAGAAATACAGCAGTCAGTGAAAGCATAAATTTATAAGAAAAAGTATCCCATTTTATGATGGCAACCAATCTGCATATTCTCATATATTCTTACTAAGAATCTTTCTAAACATAAAATAAATTATCAACTCTTTGCACAATGAGTTGAAATTTGGAACTATGAACATTTAAATGTATGAGTGAAATCAGTTTTAACTACAGAATGATATTCAACCTGAAATGTGAAAATAATTACAAAGATGTGCTTGGTAAAACTACAATCAAAACTGCTGAGATGACTCAACGTTCTTGTGCCACAGCACACCAATTAGTTACCCTCCAAAAGACAAAAGTAGCAAAAGAGGGAATAGCAAAAATTGAAACAGGAAGACCTGTTTCAGAAACTTAATCTACTGATTTACTTGGCTAGGAAGTCCAAATGCTGATGCTCCTAATTATCAACCATTCTTTCTGAGTTTTGGTGACACATATCCTCATGCAATGTATGTCAAAGGGAATTTTTTGATTCACATCTGACATTTCAAAGTTTCCATTTTTGAATTCCCCTAGTCTTAAGTAAGTTTCACATTGTCTTATTTGTTTGCTAAAAATGAGTTTTTCCCCAACATCTAGGGCTCCGTGATGCAAAATGTCATTCTGCCGGTCTTCTGTTCCAGTATTCACTTTAATTTTTTTAATTGTAATAGGATTCTCAAATACAATAACAAACGTATCCCCCGTTGAAGGTGGCTTTCCCCAAAAGTACTCATCAACACTACTATAAGCCTTGCTTGCTTCGTAATTTTCAAAGACATTCATGTTGGTGTAGAGACTTGCTGGGGGGTTATCAGGGATGTCAAATGACTCCTCTTCAAAGTCATCATCCTTCAGTTTATTCTCCGTTCCTTTATAGGATGAATAATACCCCATGTGCTGAAAGAGAGAAGGTTTAAATCGAATCACATTTTTCTGAGCCAACAGCCCTCGGAAATGAGTCAATAGCCAGTCACAAGGCATTTCTTGATAAAACATTAATAAGAAATGGGCCAGACGTGGGAGATCATGAGAATGATAGAGTTTTCCAATGTAGCCAAGTTTAGAGAACTCAAGAGTTACCCAGTATGTTCCTTCTAAGGATGCGATAACTTTCTTGATGGCAGTTAAGAAATTTCTGGAACACCGGACATCATCTTCAAGCATTACATAATAGTCAGAAGTATTGGCACAGAAATTTAGCAGAAAAGCATAATCTACATTTTGCTTGGAGCGAAATCTGACTCTATCTTCTGGGTCATTGTAATTTCTTTTAAGACCATCCAGAACTGGATAATATTCTTCAGGAGCATGTATAACCATTAATCTTCCTGCAATAATATGATGGGCAAATTTCTGTGTAATATCTTGGACCATGGCATCACGCCATGATGAATTAAAGTCTGCTAGATGCACTACAACTGAAATTTCTTTTAGTTCTTCATAGCTGGACTGTTCAAAAATTGACTTGATTGTCTCAAGTAAATAATTTCCTTTTTTCCGTTTCACTGATGAAAGTCCAATTGTGAGATATCCTGAGCAAAAGAAATCAGAGGAAGACAAATTAAATGTTAATAGGCTTTGAATTAAACAAAAATAGGAATAAAAATTCCAAGATTTCTTTATGTTAAGTCTGCAATTATATTAAGTACATCTGATATATGATTATGTATTGAATTTTTTAAGATTAGAGTTCAAAACGAATTACACAGGTATATAGTGTTTTATGTATATTTAACATTTTATATGGAAAATTATATATAATGAGCAATATTATATGGATCCTATATGATTAATATTAGTTCTGAATTATAAAAGTGAGATTATTCTAAAATATTTTGTTACCTGATATTTTATATATTGAAGAAACCAATGTTTAGTTATAAATATATCAATAAACCAATGGAGCATGGTACCTCACACCTGTCAGCACTTGGAAGTTTGAGCCAAAAGGATTTCCATGAGTTTGAGGACAGTCTGGTTACACATGAAGATACAAAAACCAAACCAAACCAAAAAGCAAAAATAAATGATCAGTGTAAATATATCTATAAGTATCCACAAAAGTAAAGACAAGCTAGATTTAACTCATGAATAAAAGACTGAAAATTTTGTTAAATCATTTTTAAAATTCCAGTGAATTCACTGGGTATTTCAATTTTCATTATCATATCATGGTTTTTATTAAAAGAATTAATAGGTAAACTCTACAGCCTTATTTTGAAATTTGTCTGATGTGTTTTATAGAAAATAGTTTCTTTTAATTTTTTTTTTTAAATTTCTTATCGTTTCTCAAATACATGGTTCCAAGCTATAAATTTACTGTTCCCTTTTTTGTAAGATATTTTACACAGGGACTAAACCACCAACCAAAGAGTGCACATGGAGGAACCCATGACTCCAGCAACATTTGTAGCAGAGGATGGCATTGTCTGTCATCAATGAGAGGAGGGGCCCTTGGTCCTGTGAAGGCTGACTGCCCCAGTGTAGGGGAATGCAGGGCAGGGAGGTAGGAGTGGGTGTGTAGGAGAGGGAGCACCCTCATAGAGGAGGGAAGTAAGATAGGGGGTTTCCAGAGGGAAAACCGGTAAAGGAGATAAAATGTGAAATGTAAATAAAATATCCAATAAAAAAAAGAGTAGGGTCAGAAAACATCTAAAGAAAAAGAAAGAAAACAGAAAAAAAGAAAAAGATAAAAAGGGAAAGATATTTTACAGCTATAGCCTCTTGAAAAAATTTTCTTACATTTAAGTAAAAATGTGAGAGCTCTATATTTTTAAAGAAAGAAATAATCCCAAGTGCAAACTATCTACCTCTGACAAGCACTACATGTCTTTCTAAGATCTAATTTCACGTCACTAAGATTAAATGTAATTTTAAAGTAGGCAGTGTGTAAAATAGAAAATATGTTCACATGTGTGAAATTACGGAGATAGTATGGGCCTTCCCCTGATACCACATATATGTTTAACAAGCCCAGTGACCGTCCTTTTTCTCTTCTGCCCTTCCTATCTGGAATGTGCATTAGTCATTTACTACCAGTCAGCACCCTGTCAGGTGCTTGTCAATGCAGTGTTAGCCACATGACTGACGGAAGTTCATTCCTTGTGCTTTTATTCTTGTTCCTTTAGAAACTAAACCACTCAGAAACCATTTATAAGGAGTACTAATTTTGAATGGCTGTTATCTATTTTCTTCCCAACCAGGACTTCATAGTGGCTTGAGTAAACCTTCTCATCTTGAATATGACTCAACTTATTTTTTAAATTGTCAAATCTCCTTTGGAACAATCATAATTTAGTATGAGACAGTACATACATGTTAATTACAGGCAACCAGAACCCTGAGACAAGAAATTCCATTTTTTTAAATTTTCCCTAGGTATAATAATCTAAGATAGCTATTTTTAAGATAAAGCAGTACCAAGACTTTCAACATAATTTCAATATATTTTCAACACTGGTTAGAAATTATAAAACTATACTATCAAAGATTGTAAATATAAGAATATAAGCTAAACTTTTAAAATTTAAAGCCAACGGAGGAAAGGCAGCATTTGATTCAAATAAATAAATTAATTAAATAAAAAAGAAAATGGATAATTATTTATCTCATACATGGCCCTATAACAAATTTCTAAATGCTCTGTAAAAAGCTTAAGTCCAAGTGGATGAAGGACCTCCACATAAAATAAGATACACTCAAACTAATAGAAGAAAAAGTGGGAAGAGCCTTGAACACATAGGCACTGAGGAAATTTTCCTGAACAGAACACTAATGGCTTATGTTTGAAGATTGGCAATCAACAAATGGTACCTCATAAAACTACAAAGCTTCTGTAAGGCAAAGAACACTGTCACTAGGACACAACAGCAATCAACAGATTGGGAAAAGATCTTTACCAATCCTACGTCTAATATCCAATATATACGAATAACTCAAATGTTAGACTCCAAAGAGCCAAATAACTCTATTAAAAATGGGGTACAGAGCTAAAGAAAGAATTCTCAGCAGAAGAATATCGAATGGCTGAGAAGAAAGAAATGTTCAACATCCTTAGTCGTCAGGAAATGCAAATCAAAACCACCCTGAGATTCCACCTCACACCAGTCAGAATGGCTAAGATCAAAAACTCAGGTGAGAACAGATTCTGAAAAGGATCTGGAGAAAGAGGAACACTCCTCTATTATTGGTGAGATTGCAAGCTGTTACAAGCACTCTGGAAATCAGTCTGGAGGTTCCTCAGAAAATTGGACATAGTACTACCTGAGGCCCCAGCTATATCACTTCTGGGCATATGCCCAAAAGATGCCCCAACATACAACAAAGACACATGCTCCACTATGTTCATAGCAGCCATAAACACACACACACACACACACACACACACACACACACACACACACACACACAAGCTGAAAAGAACACAGATGCTCTTCAACACAATGGAGTACTTCCCAGCTATCTAAAACAATGACTTCGTGAAATTCATAGGCAAATGGATGGAACTAGAAAATATAATCCTGAGTGAGGTAACCCAATCACAAAAATGCACACATGGTATGCACTCACTGATAAGTGGATATTAGACCAAGAGCTCAAATTACCCAAAATATAATCCACAGACTACACAAAGAAGGATGACCAAAGTGAGGATGCTTCTCTCCTTTTTAGAAAGGGGAACAGAAATATTCATAGGAGGAGATATGGAGACAAAGTTTGGAGCAGACACTGAAGGAATGACCATTCAGAGCCTGCCCCACCTGGGGATCCAGCCCATATACATGAACACATCCACCAAAACTAGACAATATTGATGAAGCCACGAAGTGCATTCTGACAGGAGCCTGATATAGCTATCTCCTGAGAGGCTCACCCAGAACATGTCAAATACAGAAAACAAATGCTAGCAACAAACCATCGAACTGAGAACTGTGTCCCCACTGGAGGAGTTAGAGAAAGGATTGAAGGAGCTGAAGGGGTCTGCAATCCCACAGAACAAGAATACCAATCAACCAGATCTTCGAGTACTAATCCACCACCCAAAGTGTACACATGAACAGACCCATGGCTCCAACTGCATATGTAGCAGAGGATGGACTGGTTGGTCACCAATAGGAAGAGAAGCCCTTGGTCCTGCCAAGACTGGACCCCACCAGTGTAGGAGAGTGTCAGGGTGGGGAGATGCAAAGGGGGGGTGATTGAGGAGGGGGAACACACTTATAGAAGAAGGTGAAGTGGGAGGGAATGGGGGCTTATTGATGGGAATCTGAGAAAGGGAATAACATGTGAAATGTAAATGAAAATATCCAATAAAATTTCTAAATGGCTGACATTAAAATTTGGTATTTTAATAGTTACTAGGTTCTAAAATATTTTCCAAATTTGAAGAAATGAATGCTTTTACACTATAGTTACCAGTAATATTTAAATATTTTATGCCACACTAATGCTGTAATATAATCATTATTCTATGCAAATTTGATTAAATTTGTCTTATGCAGTTATTGTTAAAAAGCTGAAGAATACTTACGCTTTCTCTGTAAAGGTGTGGCAGCCAGGTAGCGATAGGTGACATTTATAGTTCCTGAGAAGTTTGATAAATCCTTGAAGGTATGAACATAGCGTTCAGAATTAAGTTGATGTGTTGATGTTTCCCTTATAAGTTGCTTGTCGCCTTCCTAAATGCACAAAAAAAAAACAAACAAACAAACAAACAAAAAACAAAACAAAAAAGTCAACCAATATATATATGAAAAATTTATAAGTAATAGTTGGTCACAGGTTAGGTACACAATGGTACATTGTCGGTGGTACATATATTAGAAAGTTACATAAACCTCAATTACTAGCCTATAGCGATAAGGTCAGTAAACATCACCTGATTTCTCACCTTCCTCTTTAAACTTTCTTACTTCTACTTGCTTACCTCTGCAACACATTTGCATTTCCATAGTTCAAACTAGTAATGGCATCATTTCACCAAATATATCATTACTTGAAAATCCCTACTTGCAAAGCATTTAAATTCTAAATTGTCAAAGTTAATGTCTTTACAGTTTAATAGTGATGAATTTGGAGCGTTCATCTGATGCTGATTCTGATTACATTCTCCAAATTTTTGATACATATTATTGTACTTACTCTTTTACAAATACATTCAAATGGAAGAGAAAAACAAGTGTTGATAATATCTAAAGAATGTGTATGGAGATTTAATGATAAACTATTTGGGTTAAGATACATTTGTTACAAAGTTTTATTGATTCATTATAGATGACCATAAAGGGCCATTGTGGGGGATTGGATGAAAATGACCACCATACACCCACAGGGAGTCCTGTTATTAGGAGCAGAGGACATACCCACTTGTTGGAGATACTGTGTTACTAAGAGTGGACATTGAGGTTTCAAATGTTCAATTCAGGACAAGTGTTGCTTTCTCTGCCTGCCACCTGCAGATCAGGATGTAGAACCCTCAGGTATCTCTTTGGTCAGCCTGCATGCCACTGTGGTTTCCATCACAATGACAATGGACTAAATCTCTGAGCCTATCAGTCATAATGAAATACTTTCCTACACTAGAACAGCTGTTGCCATGGTGTCTTTCTATAGCAATAGAATGTCCATTAAGACAGCCATATAATTTGAAATTTTTGAGAACGATTAGCTATCATCTTTTTGATGTGGAATTCCTTGTCTAAAATGCCCTCTATTACCATCAATTAGAATACATTTGTACCTGATCAGCAGAATAAGCTGAGAACTTATTGGCATTTCATCTTTCTTAGTGTAGAATTTCTCTCTGTATATAGTTGCATACATGACCATGAATGTTTCATGTTTTGAGGAAGATGATTTAGATCATCTACATTCCGTTCACTTATTTTCTTGGTGGAAGAATTATTGTGATTGTATCAGCAGAAGCACTTAAATGTACTTTTCAGAAAATGTTCAAATGCAAGTTAACTGTGCTAATATTCAATGTTTGCTTTCATTTTCTCTGAGCATTGATACAAATTTAATGGTAGATTTTGATATTTGATGAAGTCATTATTGACCATACCTTATTAGGATGATTTGTTTGGTAATATATACTATAATGAACTATCCTATATTTAAGGGCAAAGTGATTTGAAAGTCAGTCATCCTTTCTTTTTGGTTAGCTGGGTGTTAAAATGTGGACATATTTGTGCTTTTTGTGTTAGGTGCTTAAATGAGTCAAGGCAAGCCACTAAGACTGTAGAAAAAAATAAATTCTTCAAATGACTTTTATCTTGAGTACTTATCTTTGGTCAATACAACTTTAATTAAATATCTGTTCTAAAAGACTTGATAAGATTCAGACACTAGTCTTACCTTTATTAGAACACTGAATACTTAGTTGCTGACTCAGAAGGAAAAGACATAATTATGCTTTAAATCTATAGAGAGAATTTTTCATAGAACAAAAATAAGAAATACTGGGGTATAATGGAAGAGTTAAAAATCTTTATTAAATTAATAAAATTCAATCTTTAAATTTTTCAAATATACAAATATTCTCATGAATTTTAATCTGTGCCTATTAACATATTTTTATGGTTTATATCAGTTAAATAGTTTGAGCAGATATTTTAACAAGGTTTATAAGCTATTCTTCATGTTCAAAAACCATAGACATTCAAAGTATTGGAAATGCAAGATTAGGCAAAAATTTCTTTTATAGTAGTTAGTGTTCACCAAATTCTGATTATCTTGTCTCTTATACATAAATAGCTCCATCTATTCTTATAGATCAAAAATATAAAAACAGAATATATTAAAACAATTAATTTAGGATTGCTACAAAGGAATTTTAGATGAACTATCACACTGACTCTTTTTTCAATATTAGTGCAGTAGTGTAAAACAGAAAGACATGTTTATAAAATACACGGTAGTCTCTGTGCTGTATACATATTTTTGAACTCTGTTAATGTATGTGCTACATGCTGAAGAAGCCATATGATATTTAGTATTTTTATGGATTCTTCTCTGAATATGTAAAAGTCTAGACCATTTCTGTCATAAAATGGAATGCACTCATATTGGTTGAAGGATGTAGCAGAATATAAAATGAAACAGAACTGATATGAAAGTACTTAATTCAATTCTCAAGAACAAGCTTCTTTATGCTTACAGCAGCAATAAAAATGTAACTTTCACCTGAGCCTGTCTGGTTGTCTGCTCTCAGAGGCGACTAGCTGAACATCCATGCTCCCTGGATACCTTCTTTCTGCAGTAACTAAGCTATAGTGTGTGTCTCAGTAATAAGGCAAAGCTTTATGACAATCATTTTCTGGTGGTAATGCAATTCAATGGACTCACTACAGTCTAAATATATACCCTGGTGGCTACTTTGAAAATGCTCACAGCTGAGAGGCTAAGTTGATTGGGCATACGATATTTGCCACTTAGTTTGCCTTGTCAAAGTATTTGTCTCCTCCAGTGAGTGCGGCTTCCCTTCTAACTGAAAGTCACTTATCCTTCTAAAACAAAACCAAATGTACCAACCCATTAATATGCCTATAGTTTCAAACCACAAGTACATTTTCTAGGAGAAAGAGAATTGAATGTGGTAACTCTAGAGACAGCAAATTCTATTCATGTGATGTCTCTGAATTACAAGTATTGTTTCAGCTCTATAAGAGAAAGACATTGCACTTCATGCTTAGAAAACTATATGCACTATGCCATTACGGAGGCAAGATAAAACCCAGAAAGAGATAAGCTTATGAAAATTAAAAATTAAATATTAAAGAGGAACTATGTCAAGCAGAAACTGTATTATATTCTTTACCAGAGTCAGTTTTCAATAAATAGTCTCATTTTAAACATAGATGTTTTAATGAGGTTTATTCGAGTTGAGGTTAGATAAGTTGGATGCTGTAGCTCTGCTCTTTGATTGACCGCACCGTTCTGTAATGATCTCTGCATGTTGCAATGAGAAGTTTTCTTGTCGAGCTTCTAAGAACCATGCTTAACTCTCAGTATAAAGACAAACATTTAGAATGCAGTTGGACATTATGCTGTTTTAGTTCAGTCATGGTCCTCCTCCAATATCTGTGAATTCTCTGGCCCTGGGTTGGCTAGTTTTCCTGTACCAAGTGATATTTCTGTTGTTGAGTGTTACTGAGTGTGTAAAGGATTTTAATCCAGCAATATGTCTATTCTGGCAAGAGATTACATTCAAAGGGCTATGTCTGTATGATCCAACTGGAATAAAGACACATCGCACACCTTTCTTTTATTGGATATTTTTTTATTCACATTTCAAATGTTATCCTCTATCCCAATTTCCCTTCCAGAAACCTGCTATCTCTCCCGGCTTCTATGAGGGTGCTCCTGAACCAACCCACTCCCTCCTACCTCCCTGCTCTGATATTTCCCTATACTGGGGAGTCCAGCCTTGGCAGTACCAAAGGCTTCTCCTCCCATTGATGCTCAACAAGGCCATTCTCTGCTTCATATGTGGTTGGAGCCATAGGTCCATTCCTGTGTACTCTTTGGTTGGTGGTTTAGTCCCTGTTCAAAATATCTTTCAAAAAAGGGAACAGTAAATTCAAAAAAGTTGGAACCATGTATTTGACAAATGGCAAGATTTTTAATACATCCCATGAAACTTTACTTTCTATAAAATACATCAGGCAAATTTCAAAATACGGCTGTAAAGTTTACCTATTATTTCTTTTAATAAAGACTATGATATGATAATAAAAACTGAAATACCCAACCAAGCAGAGCTTCCAGGGAATAAACCACCATCCAAAGAGTACACATGGACAGACCTATGTCTCCAACTGCATATGTAACAGAGGATGGCCTGGTTGGACACAAATAGGAGGCAAAGCTCTTGGACCTGCCAAGACTGGACCTCCCCCTTTATGGGAAAGTCAGGGTGGAATTGGGAAGGGGTGGGTGGATGGGTGGGGAAACATCATCATAGAAGAAGGGGGAAGGGGTGGGATAGGAGGTTTATGGATAGGAAACCTGGGAAAGGGGAAATGTAAATAAAAAATATCCAATAAAATTTAAATTAAAAAAGACAAAAATAAACCCAAATCAAACAAACAAACAAAAACCCTGAAACACCCGGTGAATTTACTGGAATTTTATAAATTATTTAAATAAATTTTTAGTCTTTTATTCATGAGTTGAATCTAGCTTGTCTTTACTTTTGTGGATACTTGTAGTTATTTTTACACTGATCTTTATTTTTGCTTTTTGTTTTGGTTTGGTATTTGAGCCTTTGTGTGTAACCTGACTGTCCTCAAACTCATATCAATCCTCAAACTTTCAAGGGCTCAAACTTTCAAGGGCTAACACTACAGATGTGAGGTACCATGCTCCATTGGTTTCTAGATATATTTATATCTAAATATTGGTTTCTTTAATATATAGAATATCCGACTACAAAATATTTCAAATACTTCCATTTGTATAATTCAGAACTAATATTAATCATATAGGATCCATATAATATTGCTCATTAGATAAATAAATTTCCATATAAAGTATCAAATATTCATAAAACATTATATCCCTTTGTAATTAGCTTTAAGAAAAGGGAAAAGGAAACAGTGAATTCAAAGTTTTGAAACATGCATTTGAGGAGTGATAAGAAATTTTTTAAATACATCCTATGAAATATCTCAAAACAGAGCACCAACTTCATATTGCTCCTACTGGTTTTACTTTGAATATAAAGAAATCTTATAATTACAATGTAACTGTTGCATATGAAAGGTTGTTTGATTCATTGAAAATTAAAAGTTAACATTTCATGAGATACCTTCTCTCAAGTAAAAAACATTCCATGGATTATAATAACATTGAACCATTAACATTTGCTTAACTTACAGGACTTAATTTAATTTTGCCATTATCAGAATAAAATAAACATGTATTTATCACATGACTGAACCATCAAAGAACAAAATAGCCAATAAAAATAATAAAATTAAGTAAGTAAAGAAAGAAAGAATGAAAAAAATAGAGAATTTGTTCTTGATCACATTTTTTATCAAGTACTGCAAATAACTACATAGTGTAGATCTTCTTCCATTATCTGATGTCTCTTAAATCTAAACTATTCACAAATCCATACTAATAGTCATTATTTTCTGATTTGTTGCTTTGCTAAATTATATCTAGGTAAAGCTTGTCAATATTTGGTACATTCAACTACTGTGATCTGACTTTAGATAATATAATTATAGGTCTTTAAAATCAATATTTACTTGAAGACAAAAAGTCCTGTACAAATTAAAGAACTAGGATTCTAAAAAATGTTTATTAAAGAACAGAACTGAAAGAACCAAGTTTGTCTGCAAAATATCTCTTAGGAGAATCTGTGTCAGCTGAAGTCCTAGAGCTGACTCAAGATATCATGGCAAATACTAGAAAGCTCATAAGCAAATATAACCAAAGAGCATTTTATTGAGAATCATTCCTTGTGGTTATTGTCAAAATCCATTGTGCTAACATATCAATAGTATCAGACTGTTGCTTGTGGACAGAATTCCCTATTCTCTGTGAACTCAAAGGTATCAATATTTTAAATATAGTAATGATACCAAAAAATGTGCTTTTGGTCCATTTTAAATAAAAAAGTCAAAAATATCAATTTTGCATTTTAATCATTGGAATAATAATGAAACAGTAATAGACCATAGTGGCTATTGTACTGATTCCTCTTAATTGGGTGTGAAAGTTTACTTCTCATACTTATTAAATATTTTATACCATGTAATATAATCATCTACTGTTCTAGTGTGTATTTGAATGTTTGTACAGTTCTGTCTCTTTACCTCTTGGTGTCTTTCAGTGAGTATCAATATAGAATACGTTGGGATTTAGGGATATTCAAAATACGAAGGCTTAGTATACGTTGCAGTAAAATATGTAGAATACAACATAGTTCATCTTTATTATTTTAGTGTTGTCAATAACATTTTGAAAGAAAATTTTGAGAAAGAACTTTAGGTTAGATATGTAGGGAAGGGGAAAGATTTTTGAAGGACTTGGAGAGGGGAAGAATATAATCAAAATATATTTATATTTTTTAAAAATCATATCAAAATATAAGAAAATAAGAGTTAAATATTAACATGCATTTATGGCAAAGTGAGTAATGCTTCTAAAAATTTCAACAATAGTGTATAAAATATAGAAACAAGAAATGATGTTATTAGGAAAAATTATTTACTGTATATGTTTCATATTTAAGACCAATATTCTTAATGATTTCATGTATATAAAAATCAGTACATACTCTTAGTATTCCATAATACATAGTATATAACTATATAATGTTTATACATATGATATGTATGTATATATACATATGATAATATGTATGTATATATACATGTGATAATATGTATATATATATACACACACATATATATATATATATCAACCACCATGTAGTACAAGAAAGAAAAAACCCACAATAATGCAAGTATACTGTTGATAATATATGGCTAAACCTATACAGAAATGAAATATGCATATTTAATTCAGCTCAAACACTCCCTATTATCCTAAGGTTGGGGTACAATTAGAATGAAGGTGTATTTTGAAATAAAAATAATGTTTGCAAAACTTACCAGAACATAGCTATCTTCAATGAACACATTCATGAATAGAAGAAAAACAACAAGGACACCCAAGAATGACACTGTAGAACGTTTTCGCAGGCATCTCATTTTATCCAATATTTGAAAAATATATTTCATTTGATAAAATTTAAACATCCTCTCCTGTGGGGAAAAAGAAACAAAATTACTAAAATTTAATTAATAATAATATAGTTGCATCATTCAAATATTTGAGCTGAAATTTTGTTTCAAAATTCATGTATAATGCTAACATTATCAATATAATTTCATATTTAGCTATCTTCTGAAAACTAACAATAAAGACAAGTGTATTAATAATATAATAAAAGAAGTAATAGACATTTGATTAGTTCAGTATCTTTAAAGAAGTAAACTATATCCTATACTTTAATATACTATTCTTTAATAAATTTTCCCCAATCAAATATAATTTCAGAACTTGGAATTACAAGAGCTCATTAAAGAGAAAAACTGAGGGTGATGCAGGAAAATAGAATTTGATTTTTAGGATATACTTTTCTGGTTTCTCTGTCTTCTAATTTGATGTTAACTATTTCCAGTTTCTCCATGTGACACGTAACTAAAATCAAGTGATGGAAAAGTTCACCTTTAATTCATTATCTAAGCAGAGGGAAGCTGGCGAGGAAGGCCATGCGTCTGATTGCTCTGTGCTGGGTTGCACTGCATTGTAGAAACAGAAAAGCCAACAGGGTCCAAGGAAAGATCTTACAATCAAGAAAACGCCAATGATTGGGTGAGTTAGACTGGAAGTCCAATCCTGAAACAATGCTGAAATGAAGCATTGTTTGGAAATGAATGTGAACTGGAAATTTGGCGTGGAAGTTTCCAAGAATAGTGGAAACACTGAAAGTCTCATTTGGACAAGGCATTTTGCTTCCCAAACCCACCAGCGGCTGTCTTTCTACCCTCCCTAATAATGGCTGGACGGGAGCAGTTGCTGATTATGATAGTCTGTGAGTTTCCCTAAAAACCTGTCCCTACCAAGCATCATCATTTTTTGACCTCTACACTTTAAGCCCTGGAAAGCACTTAAGGTAACGTAAAAAGTAGGAGCCAGGAGGAAGAACACTATATTCTTTTTTTTCTTCATAACCAACATGGATATTATTTATTAATTTTTATGCATATAAATTTAATGGCCATATATGTAAACTTAGTAAAGTGAATTAAACAAAGCATATGTGTATTTATTTATTTATTTATTTATTTATTTTTAAATTTTTTTATTAGATATATTTCTTTACTTACATTTCAAAGGTTATTCCCCTTCCCGGTTTCCTGTCCATAAGCACCCATTCCCTCCCCTCCCCAATATGGGTATTCCCCCTATACATCTCTCTTATTGCCCGTCCTACATATTCCCCTTGCACTGGGGGTCTAACGTTGGCAGGACCAAGGGCTTCCACTTCCCCTGGTGCCCCAACAAGGCTATTCTCTGTTACATATGCAGATGACGATCCGGGTCAGTCCATGTACAGTTTTTCGGTCGTGGTTTAGTCCCTGGAAACTCTGGCTGGTCGGCATTGTTGCTTTTATAGGGTTGCAAGCTCCTTCAACTCTCAATACTTCCTCTAATTCACCCCAAGGGGGTCCTATTCTCAGTTCAATGGTTTGCTGCTAGCATTGACCTCTGTATTCGACATGATCTAGATGTGTCTCTCAGGAGAGATCTATATCCGATCCCTTTCAGCTGCACTTTTTAGCTTCACCAATCTTGTCTAGTTTTGGTGGCTGTATATATATGGGCCACATGTGGGTCAGGCTATGAATGGCCATTCTTTGAGTCGCTGCTCTAAACTTTGCTTTCATATCCCCTTCTATGGATATTTTCCCCCTTTTAAGAAGGAGTCGGGGCATCCACATTTCGGTCATCCTTCTTCTTGACCTTCCTGTGATCTGTGGATTGCATCTTGGGTAATTCGAGCTTTTGGGCTAATATCCACATATCAATGAGTGCATACCAAGTGTTTTTTTCTGTGATTGAGTAACCTCACTCAGGATGATATTTTCAAGTTCACGCTATTTGCCTATGAATTTCATGAAGTCGTTGTTTTTGATAGCTGGGTAGTACTCCATTGTGTAAATGTACCACATTTTTTTGAATCCATTCCTCTGTTGAAGGGCATCTGAGTTCTTTCTGGCTTCTGGGTATTATAAATAAGGCTGCTGTGAACATAGTGGAGCATATGTCTTTTTTGTATGTTGGAGCATCTTTTGGGTATATGCCCAAGAGAGGTATAGCTGGGTCCTCAGGTAGCACAATGTCCAATTTTCTGAGGAACCTCCACACTGATTTCCAGAGTGGTTATACCAGTTTGCAATCCCACCAACAATGGAGGAGTGTTCCTCTTTCTCCACATCCTCACCAGCATCTGCTGTCATCTGAGTTTTTTATCTTAGCCATTCTGACTGGTGTGAGGTGGAATCTCAGGGTTGTTTTGATTTGCATTTCCCTGATGACTAAGGATGTTGAACATTTCTTTAGGTGCTTTTTGGCCATTCGACAATCCTCTGCTGAGAATGTTTTGTTTAGCTCTGTACCCCATTTTTAATAGGATTATTTGGCCCTCTGGAGTCTAACTTCTTGAGTTCTTTGTATATTTTGGATATTAGCCCTCTATCAGATGTAGAATTGGTAAAGATCTTTTATCAATCTGTTGGTTGCCGTTTTGTCTTAATGACAGTGTCTTTTGCTTGTAAAGAACACTATATTCTTAAAGAAATAATGCATTTTTCACACGGGCTGAAATCTAATAAATAAAACCTGTGCGAGAATAAATTTAAAGGGTGAGGGAAAATAGTGGAGGAATCTAAAGTTGGATCAAATTAAATGTCTTATCATGGTCTGAGACATTTCAAATATTATACTAAATATTGGGGGCCCAGGCATTGGAAAGAGGGCTGAGTTTTGAAAACTGGTTACTGGGATGAAAGATAGATCAAACAGTGGATACTAGGAATGAGTTGAAAATAATTTATCTCTCTCAGTAAACATAAAAGACAGGAACACAGCTTTAATGACACTTGATTGCTAATATATATCTATCATGTAAAATATACTATGGGATAGTAGAAGGTAAGTATTTGATACAGTGAAAAAATAAAACTGTGGATGGCTGGGTGATTGGAAAAAGTAATATGCATATGTATCTTTTATTGGCCCAAAGAAAGAGTGGGGACTTTAGTCATTTTTAAAAGGTAATTGGAACTCAGTTTTCCGCTGATGACAAACATCAAAATACATATAGGACTAGTGTCTTTGAAACAGGCTAACGTTTGAGATAAAGTATTAATGTTTGAGAATACACACACACACACACACACACACACACACACACACTTCTCTATACTTATCAATGAACATTCAGCAGCCATTCACTGTCATTACCACATTGTCTACATCAAACTTCTCACAGTATTTTCAGCAACAAAATGATAACGTATTTCCTGGGAGGGTAATCACTTTCACATCTCCAGGATAGTATATTGATGGAATTAGATTTACTATTCGATTAGCCATAAGAACCTATAACTTATAACCAGGCCATCAGATTTGGAGTGATTTATCTAATTACTATTATTATTATTGCTACATTCCGGAAGTGCCTTAAATTTTTTACTTTATTGTGTTTAATATTTTGATTGTCGTTGTTTTGTCCCACATAGGAAGTGTTAAATTATCAGGAAAAAACTAGAAGGAATCCCTTTGTAGTCCTCTGAAGTTTTATTATGTGTGTGTCTCTGGAGAGTTAGACTTCTCTGTGTGGCTTTTCTTTCTCTTTCATTGTTTGCAAATTGTCTTCATACCTTCTCAGCTCAAGAAATCAGCACTTGGGAGTCCTTTTCTTGACATAGCTTAGAACCTCTTGGTAGAAAGCTAACATAATCACCCTGTTTGTTTCCTTGTATTAAAGTTCATCCCACAGTTCTGCTTGCTACTAATGTCTGGAACCATTGCTTCATACATGCTAGTCTGGTAGTTTGGTTGTTTAAGGAAATAAGAAATTTAGCACTACAGTCACTATTGCTCATACCAAAAAAAAGTTTCCTGACAAGAGCCTGATATCAACATCTCCTTAGTGGCTATGCCAGAGCCTTACTTATACATATTAAGATGCTTGCAACTAACCATCAGACTTAGCACAGGAACCCCAATTGAGAAGTTAGAGAAAAGACTCAAAGAGCTGAAGGGGTTTGCAATCCCACAGGAAGAAGGACAATATCAACGAAGCAGACAGCCCAGAGCTCCCAGGGATTAAATCACCAACCAGTGTACACAAGGAGTGACCCACGGCTCCAGCCACATATGTAGCTAAGGATGGCCTTGTCCTGCATCAATGGAGGAGAGACCCTTGGCCTGCGATGCCCCGGTGTAGGGAAATGCCAGGGCAGGAGGGAATGGGTGGGTGGGTGGGTTGGTGGGGGAGCAGCCTCATAGAAGCAGGAGGAGGGGCGATGGAATAGAGGATTTCTGGAAGAAAAAGCTAGAAGGGAATAAGATTTGAAATGTAAAGAACACTTCAGTCCCATTTGGACAGAAGGGAACAACCACAAGAGGGGAGGGAGGGAAGAATAGGGAGGAGAAGAGGATGGGGGTTGGGGAATAGGGGAACATAATCTGGTATTGGGTGGGATAAAAGGACTGAAGCCTTGAAGGCTGGCATAAAAAATAGAAACAGGTGACCTCAAGAGGAAGAAAGTTGGGAAGACACTCTAGAATATACGAGAGACCTGGGAAGTGAGAGAACCTCAGGACTTAAAGGGAAGGACCCTAGATGAAATGCCCTACAGTGGGGAGAGGGAACCTATTGAACCGACGTCCAGCAGAAAAACAGGGCATTCAAGTGAGGGATAGGTTTGCTATCCCACAGTCAAAGCTCTGACCCATAATTCTTATTTTCTGAAAGAACTTCAGGGATGGAAATGGAGAAAGCCTGAGGAAAAGAAGGTCCAGCGACAGGCCCAAAGAGGGTTCCAGCTCTAGGTGAGGCTCCAAGGCCTGACACCATTACTGAGGCTATGGAGCATTCACAAAAAAAGGACCTATCATGACTGACCTCCGACAGACCCAACAAGCAGCTAAAAGAGTCAGATGTAAATATGTGCACCCAATCAATGAACAGAAGCTAGAGGAAGCTGAGGAGGAAGGCCCTGTAGGAGGACCAGGAGTCTCAATTAACCTGGACTCCGGAGATTTCTCAGACACTGGATCACCATGGATTTCTCAGACGCAGCATACACCAGTTGATATGAGGCCTCCAACACATATACAACAGACGACTGCTGTGTCTGGGTTCAGCCAGAGAAGATGGCACCTAATCCTCAAGAGTTTGGAGGTCCCAAGAAGTTTAGAGGCCTGGTGGAGTGGGTGGGGTGGAGATATCCTTGTGGAGACTGGGGGAGGGGCAGGGGGCAGGGAGGAGGTATGGGATGTGGAACAATAAGGGGTAGACCAGGAGGGGAATACAATTTGGAATGTAAAAATAAATAAATAAATAAAAAGTAAAGGAAATATGGGGGCAATAAATATCTAAAAACAAAAGTTTGTTTCTATATTTTGATCCCTTTTCACTCTTCACTCTGCTTTCTTAGCTTTCTTGAGATTTTTCTGCTTATTCCTTCTATTTGGAGCATATGTGTTTGATTTTTCTTTGGAAATTTGAACTTTCCAGTATATAGTACTTGTTTTAAATTGATTCAGGCATATTACTTGAGTTACTGAAGGGGTTTTAGTAAAAGATAGACGATGCTAACAAAGACGGTTTCAACGTGAATGTGTATATGGGTGCACTGTACACACAGTGTAAACTCTATGAACTTAGAGGTAAAGTTTAAATACTAGCCTATGCTAATCTTAATTTCATTTTCTTTTTACCAAAGAGCCTTTAAATTTTAAGTTTCCATTCTTTAAAAGAGTCCTACGCTACTGCCTAAGCCTTCCAAAAGCTTGTCATTCTCCTACCTCTGCCTCCTGAGCATTGGGATTACAGATATGTGTCATCGTGCTCAATCTAGAGCGTCACCTTAAACAGCTTGCCCAAGGCCTCTTTTTGTCTCAGACCTATTATGTGATATCTATGCTCTATAAACACAAACACAAATGGACATATCAGCTTTACTTCAATCACTAACAAAGCACCATAAACTTTAATTCTAATAAAGTATTCAGGCACAAATTGAAAATCATACCAATATTTAGTTTTATTACTAGGTGAACTGAAATATTTTATAACTACTATAACCACATTTTAAAGGATATTTAAGAAATAAATCTTGATAAAAATAACACCAAAATTGTGGGTAATTTGGAAACCAGCAGCAATACAGAATAATTCCTTTGCACTTGGAAACCCTAATTCTGTGGTTTAATATTTCTAATATTGAAACCCAAATATTACAGAAAGTTCTAGAAGGCACACAGTATGGACAGATTTTTTTTAGAGTTTATTCTTGCTTTCATCAATTCACATGTAAATATAGAAATGCTCATTATGTACAGAATATTAGAAATCAGTGCAACATTCGTCAAATTATTGTTCATGGAAGCAAATAAGCTTTCTCTGGGAAAAAATGTCATAATATTTTTCCCTTGGGAAGCTACCAGTATAGTAATTTATGCCCCAGTTTTCATCAATACAGGAAAAATACTCATTTATTAAAGAATTGAGGCTGATAGGAGGTGACAGACGAACTTGTACGCTGTAGAGCTCTTGCTTCAGTGCAGATGTCTCTGTGTGTGTGGTAGCAGCAACTTCCTATTTGTAGAATTCAGGAGACCTGCAGCAAATGACTCAGTATTAAGGAAGTCTTATTGTCACTCTCCAGATCTCTGGGTAAAAAGAAAAAATATCATATTTCTCACTTCTCTCTAGTGAAAAATATGTTATGTTCATATGAGGAGTTTGGAGGGAAAAATAATGAAATTCCTACCCATGTAAACCTATGTGGCTACATTAATCTAGCCCAAGGCACTGAACTGTAAGTTATTCTTTGTTTAGTAGGTGTTAAAATTAACAGAATACAGAACCAAATCACATCTTTCTAATACTGGGTTTTATATATAACACCAAGGAAAACGTGCAAAAAAAATAATAAACCAACCAAAACAACAACAAAAACAAAACAATACAAACAATATAACAAAAAAAACACGTTAGAGTGAAAGTGTTCATCTCCCTAACATGTGTGCCCCCCTCCCACTACCCTCCCCCGACTTGCTTGGCTTGCATTTTTTTAATGCTTGCCCAATTTGTTTTTCTCCTTTGCTTTGTGGAAGGCTGAACATGCCCTCCAGGCAGCAGTCAATACTTTCTGATGAATAGAGAGAGCATTGCTGACATAGCGAAAGCTTCAGGAAACTTTCAAAACACACGATTATCATTATATTTGGTACAAAAGTCTCCAATACTGATAGCAGCAAATGTAATTGTTTTTCTCCCTCAGAGTTTTTTTATTGTCCCTAGCTATGACAATCCTAGCTATGGTTATAGATGGCAGTGAGGTGAAAAATATCAGCAGCGACACCATTCCTCCAGGTTCATAGCTATACCTAGCACAATTTATTTAGTATTATTATTTTTATTATTTTGTGTCTGCGACTCACATTAAGTTACAATGTAGACCAAACTAGTAGCCCTGACAGGATTGGGGTTTCCTTGTCAGGTACTATAATAACAGCAAATGTTTGAGCAGAATTGTACAGACAAGACAATCTTCTTCAGTTCTGAAGTTAACTAAATAAAGAATGTTACACTCGCTTCCCCAGCTTCCCTTCCAGGATGACCTTCCCTCATTGATTTCTACTTTTGATCATCAAAATTAAAAAGAAAAACTGAATAGAAGGCAAGTCATAGTAGAAGTGTAAAACTTTCTTAACACAAGCTTTTGTTTGTTACAAGGGTCATTACAACCATGAAATCTATTCCGCTTTGAGGTGGTCAGTAATGCAACAATTTTGGAGGCAGTAGCAGCTGTCTTGAAAGGATGCATTGTGCTCTGTGTTAAGCCCTTATTAAATCAATATGTTATTATTATACTATATTTATATTATTCTCTTTACTGTTTAGATAGTAAGATACTCAACACCTGTTTCATAAAAAAAAAGATGTATTTAATTCGGTGTAGACTGAAGATTCAAAATCAAACAGATCATTTTCTGTTTGTGTTTATTGAGATCCACTTGGTGACGTTTGAGACGTTGTTATTGAGACATTTATTCATGGTTTGGGGCTTATTTATTTTTTATTCTTATATATGGGCGTTTTGCCTGAAAGTGTGTTTTAGCACCATGTGCAGGTCTGATTCCCTGGGAGGCTAGGAGAAGGCACTGGATCATACGGAATTAAAATCATGAATACCTATGCACCACCATGTGGGTTTGAAAAGTGAATCCAGGTACTTTGCAGACTAAGTGCTCTTAATCACTGAGTCAGCTCTCCAGACCCCAGGAGTATTCATCAGAAAATTAGCTCTACCAACTAACCTGGATCACTTCTGATGTGATCTCCTAAATACTTCCTGTTTGACCTCAAGCCTTGCAGGTTCTGCAACTTCCTTAACACTACCACAGAGCCTAGGTTGCTGGCATACGACTCCTGCAGCAGCCAACTGCCTCTGAATAACAGAAACATTCATGCTTAGTATATAACACAGGAGCTCGTTTTCAGTTTTAAGATCAGTGTTCAATAGAGTAAAATGCCACCAGGTATGATAAGTGCCTTGTTATAACCACAAGTTATCTTATGGACTCTCATTTATAAAAGGAGCATAACAGAGATCCACAAAATAACTGCTTCCAAGTCAAGATAAAATTTGGCTAATTGAGTAATATTGAATAATATCAATGTGTAGCTTCCATGATGTGATGGTTAGCATCGTGGATTCTGAATAATATTAGTAACCAAGATTATGCCATTAACATGAAGAAACAGGAGAGAAGATTATCATCACCGCACATGAAGGTCTAAAAATGAGTATGTTCACTTTCCAGAACAGTACAAAAGGAAATAAATAAACTCTCTTGGTAAGTTCACCATACATGCCTGTGTGGCAAGGGATCGGGTAAAACAATTTGAATTCACTAGTACCAAATAACATATATCTGTAGAAACAATGCAATCAAATATATTTATGTGTTCAAATAATGTACTTAGAGAATAGTGCTTTCCTTTCGGTAAGCACTTATTTTCTGAAGTTTGTCATTAAATTCTAAAACTAAGAAAAGTTCATTGTAAAAATTCATCCATATATATGTATATTTATATCTATCTATATCTATGTTTATATCTATATCTATGTCTATATCTATACTTATATCTATATCTACATATCCCTTGAAATATATGTTGAGACTTAACTAGGCACAACATATATATTAATGTGTGGAAAAATTATTACAATCTTTGATCCAGTAAATAGAGAAAACTAAAAGCTGCACTTTTGACAGAAATAGTTACTTCCTCTTATGTATTTAATATCTTACTACACATATAGTACATATTAATATACTACAGAAATCGTGAAGACAGCCCCTTTATAATCTTGTATTTTGCAAAATTTTAATTTAAATTTATATTTATTATTTATGTGTGCGTGTGTGTGTGTGTGTGTGTGTGTGTTTCTGTATGAGTGTGCTTGTATGTGGTAATTCACATGTGGAGTTCAAGAAGCAGCTGTTGAGAGTCAGCTTTCTCCTTTCATGATGTGTGTTCTAGAAATCAAATTTAGGATTGGCAGAAAACGCATTTACCCACTAATCATCTCACCAGATCAATTAGGCAGTACTTTAAGTAGCAACATTACAGACCTATAATGATGATTCTGTGGGGAAAGTGCTTTATCAGTTCTTATAACCTGACTTCAGATCCTCAGAACCCACCCAATTCTCTATACAATAGCATGAACCATGTAAGAGCTCAACTGAATAGAGAAAAAATGCCAATAACTCTAGGGAACCCCAGCAGAAAGCTAGAGTGCTAAGACAGAATTCCTGCCAACCATGGGATAGCTAGCTTGGTTCACACAGAAGAGAACAACAAAAGATCCTGTTTCAAACAACATGGAAGGACTGGACTGACACCTAAAGTTTGCTTCTGACATCGATGCTCATGCCAGAGCATCCAAGTACACACACACTTAACCTGCACAGACAGACAGACAGACACACACACACACACACACACACACACACAACGGCATACATGCAATGATACTACAACCACACAAATACACACAAGAATTAAAATATGAGCAATTACTTTGGGATTTTTGAAGATATGTTAATATCACGTTGCTGTAGGTTCGAAGTCAACCTGCTCATGTAGCAAATGATTGTTATAAAGTTTCCTCTTCTGCTTCTTTTCATATTGTGTAAAAATTTGACTTATATCTTTATGGAAGATTTGCTTACAAGTGCAATTCAGCACACACACACACACACACACACACACACACACACACAATTAGATAGCTCAGGCTCCATATAAGCAAGAAAAAAGGAAAAAAATTAGCCTACTACTTGAGTGAGTTCAGATAGTAATTTTCATACTTACTTGACAGACTAGAAACAAGAAGCATCTGTAGTCTAGAGAAAATGGTAGACATGCCATATCCGCATTTTAAGTATACTTGGTTAAATTTTTTGTTATTAAAATTAGAAATTGTTTCAATATTTTCATCCTTTTTAGTTCATAGAGTTGAGATCAATATTAATCCCAGTGACAGTCACAGATATATGACAGTTTTAACTCAATTTGTTTATCCAAAACAATCAGAAACAGCACAACATTTTATCATTTTTTTTCCTAATCACAATTTTCTGTGGGAGGCTATAAAGCTGTTTTTAATGTAGAAAAATAAATTTAAAATGAAATATTATCGTAGATTTATTGATATTCCCTTAAACATAATTTCTATGTTGACTTTTCAGTCTTTTTCATTTCCCATGGTATGAATTACATTATTGATTAGAGAGCTGTGGTCTGAGTGCATAATGAAAATCTGTAATGAAAAACTCAATTTAGAAAAAAATTAATATTCTCAATAGTGATAACCAATTTTCTACGTTCATTCATCATTTAATCTGTCTAGCAGCATTTCCCATGTGAAATCAAAATATTACTGAATTGTGATATTTTATAGATTATCAATTAAATTGAAAGAATTACATAAAATTTATCTCTCAAAGGCTAACTCCTAGTGGGATCATACTAAAATGCTAACATTACTAGAGTCAATAGTTAAGTTTGACAGTGGAGAATTAAATGGTTTTGCTAAAGTATCTTACCTTGAAAAATTCATAGAACAATATTTACACATGTATTTGCAGGACTGTGTGGAAATTATGACTAAAAGTATCTACTAAGGCTATAAAAATCTCTAAATTGTTTTACTTTTATGGAAATTTCTCACATGAAGGGTCTATATTTAAAGACTTCATAATGCATTCCCTTATTAAATCTTCCTGTGACTCAGACAACTGACAATGATATGTTTATTTTTATTTATAAAAAAGAATAAATGGATTAATGAATATTTAATGAGTTCTAGGAGGGGTTTAAGGCTGTTTTAGTTCCAACCAAAGGTTTATGCAACTCTGATTACTGTGTTTTTAGTTATTATGTGTTCATGCCTCCCTCAAACGCTAGAACTAACTCATTATTGACCACAGCCCATCCCTTACATGTATGTGTATATGAATATGTGTAGATTTTGATATTTTTCATTGTCTTGTTTGTGTGATTGTAAACTAGGAAGAATTAGCACAGATACATATCTACATTTGTGTATTTTCATATGTATAAAAATTCAGAAGTTATAATGACATATTTATGATACTTATCTTGAAATGTTATGGCTTTTCTAATATAAGATTAAAATTAAGCCACATAGGAACCACATGCTGTGAGAAGCCATATGTGTGTGTGTGTGTATACAATCATACATATGTATATAATAGTAATTGTAAACATTCTTTTTACTCTTATTTTATAGTTTATATATGAATAATAATTTTCTTAAAATGTAAGTTTTCAGAAACATTTTTCTCTGTGTATGCTTATGCATATGTGGGTACACAGATGTTATTTCTTTGTGTATTTAAACAAACATATGTATTTTTTAAATTTATATATACTGCATATGCACATTAAATTATGAAATAAATAGACCTGGAGAGATGGGCTCAGCAGTTAAGAGTACTTAATGCTCTTCCACAGGTCCCTGGTTAAAATCCCAGCAACCACATGGTGCCCTACCATTGTCTCTAACTCCAAAACCTGATACCTTTACACAGACCTACATGCAGACAAAACACCAATGCATATAAAATAAAAATAAGAAAGTTAAAAATAAAATTGTGGAATAATCAGTTTGAAAGGCACCACATCAGCCCCTCTCTTTAAATAAAAATTTCTATATTTAAAGAAACTTATGAAAATTCTGCTCTATCAGAATTTATAACATACTTTCATACCTAATCTTTATACAAATTTTAATGAAAGCATTTCAGGCAAATGATATATGATAGATATTTTCAACATTCTCTAGTCCTGTAGAGCATCCCTGTGAAATAAATATAAAATTAGAGTGATTCTAGGCATATAGTGAGTATTTCAATTAGATAACTTATCCAATATATTTAAGATCCAAATTATGGCTTCCAGTCTCAATCTGGACCCAGAGGTAAGGTCCTCCCTACCTAAAACCTGACCAGTGAGGCATGGTCTCCAAGGAGTGCTCTCACTTCTAAACCTACAGGTAAGACTCCACTTTCACTCCACTAACTGCCAAAAGAGGGACCCAACAGGATTGCATAGGGCACAGGAACCACGGGGACCCTGGAACAGTATCCATCCATTCTCCATCTTCTCCTAGAGCTAAGGCTGTCCCAATGCCTACCAGACCCAAAGCCAGCCCAGAGAGCTGGTCTCCCAGGAGTTCTCTCACTCTAAGACCACAGGCTCACAGGCATACAGGAGGGACAAGCTCCAGTCAGAGACAGCAAGTCCAACTAACATCAGAGATA
The DNA here is from genome assembly GCF_011064425.1 of Rattus rattus. NCBI lineage: Eukaryota > Metazoa > Chordata > Mammalia > Rodentia > Muridae > Rattus > Rattus rattus. The sequence goes on along the minus strand of NC_046154.1, from coordinate 180,754,612 downwards.
GCCAGATGGCAAGAGGCAAGAGCAAGAACTTAAGCAACAGAAACCAAGACTACTCGGCATTGTCAGAACCCAGTTCTCCCACCACAGCAAGTACTAGATACCCCAGCGCACTGGAAAAGCAAGATTCAGATTCAAAATCATATCTCATGATGATGATGATAGAGGACTTTAAGAAGGACATAAATAACTCCCTTAAAGAAATACAGGCGATGGGCTAGAGAGATGGCACAGCACTGACTGATCTTCCAGAGGTCCTGAGTTCAATTCCCAGAAACAACATGGTGGCTCACAGCCATCTGTAATGAGAAAAATATGAAAAATCTCTAATCTACATCACATCTGACTTTTAAAATCACCTTTAGCCAGTAAATAATGGCAGACTTTGAAAGAAACTATTGTAATAAAAATGGGCGACGAATCATTGTTAGGAAACTATCAGTACATATGTTTTATTTTTATATTGGACATCACATTTCACCCTAAAGGAAATGAAGACAGAGTCCAGCTTTGAAGATGAGAGAGCTATGTCAAACCCTGTGCTACTGTAATCCTGAATATTTTTCTGTGTACTGAATGTTTTCCTCGAATTATTTTACATTCAAAAAACCAGTTCATAGCGACAATGTTGAATTATTTAGCTAGGGAACTCTATTTTAATATTTTACATTTCATGTATATAAAACAGTCTGCACTCTTTATGATTTAAAATCTTCATTCTCATTTATGTTACATTTCTATTCAAAAATTTTAATGATTAAATAATTATCTACATAATTTTGGAAAAGTAAGAACACTGTTGAACCCACCTTTTATGTGGGCCCTGGAGATCAAACTCAGTCTTCTGGCTAGCCCTTCTCCACTAAGCCATCTCCACCACATGGCAAAGGGTTCTCTTTAGCTAATATTGGGGAGACTTTTGGAACTTCTAGAAAGTGTTTTCTAGCCACACTGCAACATTTTGATTACTATCATGTATGGGCATGATTTTGATCCTTCTGTATATAGGTACTATAAACTGGGAAATAGAATATTTCTATTAAATCAAACGCATTGAGTAAAGGAGAAAAACTCCGGTTAAGCTCAAAAACGTCTTTAAGTTTATTCATTTTAGTCTCACTTGCTAATTATTCGACTCCATGTTGAGTGATTTTGATGCTTCTCTAACCATTGCATGCTTAACTTGGAATTCGAAGTACCCTATCTTTATTTTCTTAATTTTCTGCACTATGGAACACTGGGATAATCATGGGATTGACATTTGCAAATGACATTGAAATATAAGTAAATACAAGATGAGGTATTTTAGTGAATGGCTGTGTAGTTTCCTATACAGTATTACCAATCGTGTACTAATAGTGCATGAAGCTTGTGGCACGGAGTTTGCGCTATACTACAAATGGTATAATTCATTCAGACTTCCTAGCAAACTAGTGAGCTGTGAAGTCATTACTAATATAGTCATTGCACATAGAAACACAGGTAAAAACATAAGAAGCTTTTCTTTTTTATTTTTGTAAAAATAAATTTATTTCTTTTATGTACATGGATGCCCAAATGTATGTGTATGAATCAAGTTCATGCGGGACTCTGGAGGCCAGAAGAGCCTTCAGTTTCCCCCTGAAAATGTCAATATGGCAAGTGTAAGCCATAGAGCTGATAGGAACCAAACTTGCCCCTCTCCCTCTGTAGGAGTAGTAAATCCTTTTGGTTACTGAACCATCTCTCCAGAATTTCTACATTATTCTTTGCTAAAAAAAAATAGACTTTATAGCCTTCACTGTAGCATTATTACACTTCTATGCTTTGGTGGAACTGTCTCCCCTCTGTTCCCCTTTAAGATACACAAACTTTCCCGCCATGGGCAATTATAACCTAACAAGACAACAAACAACAGAAAAATCTACCATTTCTTTCTCTTTGAGGGATGATGAAGTTCTTTTAGAGTAGAAATAGAAAGCTAAAGAAATTTATTATCACTTCAAGTCAGTTATAGATCCATATACATTATAATGTGCAAAATACATGTTTTTTTTTTTAAACAACAAACTTGCTGAACCCACGCTCAGCGAGTGTTAGAATTCTGGAGTTAGACTTACAGATATACAATATTCTACTAAGTTTAAGACGTTTTGTCCATATTGAAGAGCACCTCTGACAGGTTTCAACTTTCAAAGATCAGGACTCTGTATGTTCTTGTCCTAGTGTGGTGGTTCTTTTCCCTTTCCTCCTTTCCTCCTCCTCCTCCTCCTCCTCCTCCTCCCCCTCCTCCTCCTCTTCCTCCTCCCCCCCTTCCTCTCCCTCCTCCTCTTCTTCCTCCTCTCCCTCTCTCTCTCTCTCTCTCTCTCTCTGTGTGTGTGTGTGTGTGAGAGAGAGAGAGAGAGAGAGAGAGGGAGAGAGAGAGAGAGAGGGAGGGACAAAGGGAGAGAGGGGAGAGGGGGGGGAGGGAGAGGGAGAGGGAGAGAGAGAGAGATCTGTGTGTGAGATCTGTATGTGTTTTAAAACCTGTTCTTGTATTTGGCTAATTATAATAGAAAAATAACTTGCAGTGTTAGCTGACTGATAAGTCTCAGCAGTGTAGCGTTAGGTTTGAGAAACATTCCACTACTTCTAATTTTCTTTACTTTATCCCTTTTACTTGGAGCACCCAGAGCCTCATTGTTCTTTATCTCAGAATAGTTTCTTACATTGTTCTGTTCATGTTTATTTCCTTTTATTTAGACATTTATTTTTTTCTCCTGTAGTAAATCCTGCGAGAATAAGGTATCCATCCTTTACTTCCGTTGGCCATTATATCAACAACATTTTTCAGACACAAGGTCAAGAGCATTGTAAATGTTACACATTTCATTCTCTAAACAATCATAGACTATATTGTGAAAGATGTTTGTCAAAATCGGAAGCCTATATCCTTGATTAATATTTTGATCAAAATGTGTTGTGAATTATTGTGAAATCACTATAGTATCAGGGTTTTATTAATTGTCTCGAAACTAAGTCAAAACGACTTATTCCTTTAGTGCCAACTTCATGCTTATATCAGCGGTGTCTGTGTTAAAGCTATGGTTTACCTTAGTTCTACTCAAACACATAGAAGCTTTTAGCAAATAATAGAAACTTTATCTTTCCTTACTACAAGTGTTAGAAGTTGACCCCTGCCTGTATCTCAGGAATCACTATCTAGCCAAAAGAGGCTCTTGCTCTCCTAAATTATAACATCCTCTTTATTATTTGCTTCATTGTCTCTATGAATCAAAATGTTATGCTCCTTGAATGCTTAACTATTATTTATGTGTCATGATAGCTTCAAATACCGTTTTATTTTTGACATCAACCTTAGGGCTAGAATATAGTTGCCTATGACATTGGGGAAAACACTCTGACTTTGTAATTCTAGTAGTAGTTTTAATACCATGTTTTAACATTTAAATTCATTATATCAATACTTGACTTGCAAAAATTTTTATTGAGTTAATATAACCAAATGTTTGCTAAATGTACATGTGCACATCAGTTTAATTTTCAACTATTTCCTCACATGATAATAATGATCTTAGGCAATGTACACTTCTATTTTAGAGCTCGTGGAAAATTTTGGCTGAAAGATTTCAAAATGCAACCATTAATGCCCAATAGATTGTCAGGAAAAAAGATTTTGAAATGACTGAGCAAAATCAATATCAAAATTATATGTTACGGAATTCTACTGTGATTTCTAGACATGAGTACAAAATGTGTGGGTTTTATTTATTCTTTATCACTTGTCATAAAGAGTAAACAATTCTTTATCTATAAAAGGATTGAACTTGTGTTAATTGTCTAGTACCATGCAGTTTTATGTGTTTAGCATTCGAGTCAATCAATTAAATGGAATGAGTCCATGGAGAGAGTTTTGCAGCCTTGTTAAAATTCACCCTAGTTTAAGGCAAATGTGTATTAGATCAAAGCAGGAAGAGCTCTAAAGTAGACTGAGCCTTGGAAAATAAAAGTTAACATCCAGGTAACATTACCACAGGATTGAATTTGCTGCCACTAATAAGCAGTTAGCATAGCTACAAGGGAAAGATTACAGACATCATGTTTATTTTAGTATATTTTAGGTAGCCAATTTATATACATCTAAAGAACTTTCACCTTGATCTCTTCTTATAAAATCTATCAAACAACAGCAAATACTCTTATGTATGTAAGAATCCATATTTTCCCTTTCAACTTTGGGTAATCACAATTTTCTGTTTAAAAAGACTATCAAAAGCTTAAATTCCCTAAAGAAAAGAGAGTCTAGAAACTTCTTTAATATTTATTAAAGGCTATGAATTATTACAACCTTCGGTTTATCTTCTTCGATGGTTATGCATGATGTTAGTTAGGATAATTTCCTTAGACCTAATGGAGCATCCCAGAGGACAGACACACTACAATTGTAACTAAAATTATAATTACTAACTCCTTCCCAGACTTGCCTCTTCATATTTTAGCAAATGTACGTAGCACTATTTAATATTATAATGGAAATTAAAGAACAACTATTTCAGAAAAGGGAATATCTAGAGTTTAACTTAAATTCTTATTTTCTTCCATTTTTATTAAATTGGATATTTATTTACATTTCAAATGTTATTCCCTTTCCAGGTTTCCTGTTCTTCAGTCCCCTAACCCAGTCCCTTCCCCTTCTCTATGAGTGTTCTCCTCCCCATCTACCTCCCATTATTGCCCCTCCCAACAATCCTCTACACAGTGTTTGTTGTAAGGGACAGTATAACAGCATTTATCTAATGACAGTCAACAAATTTCTTATTTACAGAGCCCAATGGAGTCATGAGTATGCTTATTATGGCTATTTAAGAGTCGTACACTGAAATTAAAAATTATATCAAATTATGAATGACATACCTTAAAAGAAGGAAGAAAAAATTGACAGTGAATGGTATAAGTCATGGGCAATTTCATATGCAAGAGTCTTAGTAATTTAAATCATTGGCCATCCTCACCTTATACAAATGTCCTTATGTTTTGAAATATTAACATCTCATTGTGGTGAAAAGGAAAATTGTAAAAATCTGTTTGATGTTTATGATACTGAGCTTGAAAACAGTTTGTAGTATGAAAACTCGAGGTTCTATGTCATTCAACTATGGAACAAGATGCATGATAGTGAGGCCTGCATTATTGAAACTTACTGTATTTAATGCATAGAATAAAGACAATGAACAAAATTGAACAGACTTAAGTCAACAATAAAAATCACAAAAAAACTTTCTGTGGTTTCAAGTGCTTGCTGAGAATCTATTGGGCCAACAACACACTGGGCTGCTACATTATGAAGGGAGTTATGTGTTGGTGATATATTACAAAAGGTAGAGAGTCTTCCCTAAGTAGCATTCTTCTTTCAATTAAAAGAGTTTAATTAGGGAATAAAAGAACAAGATTTAGATGCAATAAATACACACACACACACACACACACACACACACGCACACACACACGCACACACACATATGCATTGCTTCTTAGTATATATAACATTAGTTACATTGTGGTACAGAGGTTACTATCTTTGACAATGTGGATCATGTATGATTAATTGCTGATTAAAGTTCAAAATGACATAAAATCAAACATAGTTAGAACATGCAAACTGAAAAGAAGGGTGAAGATCATTCACTGACCTTTATGCCAAGAAGAAATGAAATCAATGCCAAATAGTGCACATAACTAACTCAATTTTATAAGGATAGGACTGAGCCGAGCTATAGCTTTTCCAACTTCCATTGTAGTATATTTGAAAGGATACAAAATTGTCCTTAGGGTATAAGATTATAGACTTGCATGTAGCCATTAAATTTAGCCATGAACAAAAGCACCAAACATGTCCACTTCAATATCGGAGTAATAATACCTTCATATAACATCTAAAATTGATACTGAGCCTTAAATTGGATTTGTAGTGGTCAGTGATTATTACTGGCTCATACATGATGGTGCATTTTCCATTGAGTGCCAGATATAATCAACTTTCAGCCTTATGTAAGAAATACATGCATTGTGAATAACAGAATCACATTCAATGTAGTAATAAGTTCACCCTAAGGGTAATGATAACAGAGAAAAGAAGGTTCACATCTGTTTCATTCCCAGGATGACAGGCAAGAACAGAAGAGGAAACTGAACAAAATAGCCTGCACATTTCTGTACACATTATTTTTTCTAGAACTTTCTTCTCATTCTGGTGTAGATGAACTTATACAGAAGTATTTATTCAGTTAAGGTGAATCTGCATGTTATTTCTACATAGTAATGCATGATAATTAAGGACTCTTAATTTTCAGAGTGGGATACAGGAAGAAAGGGAGAGAAGGAAGGAGAGTAGTTTATGACTATTAGAATTATTAGTATCAATAACAAATCATTACAAAGCTGGTAAAAGACCAAAAGTCCCCGTAGCATTATTGTAACATTCTCTATGTTCAAATACTGTAAATTTCATAAAGAGTCCACATTACAGGATTGACTTGTCCAACTACGTAAAGGATGAAAAGCTGGGGTGTTTAAATCCCCAAGTTCCACAAAGAAAGATGAATATCAAGATAAATATCTACTAGTAAATATTAGAATACAGAGCCATAACTCACTCCCACATTGCAGTATTTGTTGGATCTAATTAAAACCTCCTTCAACTTGTAGGGGAACAATCTTTTCTTTTCCTAAAATTGTTCCTGTTCAAATGTCTTGACATTTTGCTAATTTTGCTAATTACTCATTGACATTATACCTATTATTCTATAGTTAATTATGGAGCAGTGATATAGACATTAAATAGAATGGAAACTTCAAAATTGTATTGATTCTTGTCTTATGGAATGATCCTTTTTTAGGTGGAGAGTTATGTATACTGTAAAAAAAAAGTCTTTCTGATTGAAGAAGGCAAACACCAATGTCAAAATTGTACCATTTGACTATTACGTCCACTATATTTATTTAATATTTACTTACGTGGCATCTAGGTATTTATTTTGATGATCTAAACAACAGTATGATTTGTGCATTTGTCTAGTTATAAGGATGAAATATATGTATTTCACAATTATCTGGAGAAAATAAATTTGAGTGTGTGTGTGTGTGTGTGTGTGTGCATGTGTGTGTGTGTTTATGTTGCTGTAAGTTGTGTTTATAGTTTGGATTTATACCTAGGGGACAAAGAACAATTTATCAAGTACTAGGATGGAAGTCCAGCAAGGTATACTCAGGAATTCTCTCTGTCCACTTCATGAGCACTGGAATTAAAAGCACAGTGCATGATTTTGAATTCCTGATCCAAAGGTTAAAAAGAGAAGCATAATTAATGAATATGGGAAAATAGGATGTACAATAGTGCAGTGTAACAAGGTCTGTGTATGTAATTTCACAGTAAAACCTATCTCTTATCCTCCCAAATAAGAATATTTTTAAAAAATGTAATTATCTTTCAAAAGAAACATTGTTTATATTACATGTAAATAATTTGTAGTTTAGGTTAAAAGTAATAGCAAATACCTAATAATTTCCAATTTATTTCTAATGTAGAAAATATTAAAAGGGTAAGGATTCATATGAATAAAATTCATTGGAGTCTTTAACAGTTTCTAAGAATGTAAGCTCAGAGATGGCTCAGCAGATAAAGGCTCTTGTCATGAAAGGCTGTCTACTAGAGTTTGAGCCCTGGATGTCACATAATGGTGGTAAGAGAGAACTGACTCCAGATAAAGCAATCCTTTGCTACATATGGTGCCTAATCATGATCTGGCACCAATGGGAGGGGAGCCCCTTGGTCCTATGGAGGCTCAATGACCCAGCTTAGGGGACTGCTAGGGAACTGAGGTGGGAGAGGTTGGGCAAGTGGGGGAGCACCCTCATAGAGGCAGAGGGAGAGGACGTGGATAGAGTGTTTGTGGAGGGCAAACTGGGAAGGGGGATAACATTTGAAATGCAAATAAATAAACAATAAAAAAAACAAATAAAATAAAATAAAATTTTAGTCAGTCACTTAAAGACAGTTGACTCCAAAGAAAATTTTGTCATCTGTCATCTACATGTGTGCCTTAGCAAGTGTGATTGCCACCAACACCATCATGAGCATATATACACAAATGTGCAATGAACAATGGGAAGTTTAAAACAGTGTGCACATCCCAAGAGCTGTGTTGCTTTACATTTGATAACATGTTTCTTTCTGATATGACAAGATGTTTTCATGGACTCTTTTTGTCTCTTGCAACTGATTTCTCTAGAGGACCGCGAAGGAAAATTCAAAATCTGGAAAAAACTGAAGTCATCTATAGCCATACTTCTAATTTTTTGAGAAATGTTCTATCATTTTCAAACTTATTATTTTATCACTAAAATGGGGATTTTTTTTAACTTCCAAAGCATACAATGAAACACTTATTGGTATTTATTTATCCGGCTCATGAACCCATTAGTTTTATATAAAAGCAATGGTTTCTGCGTAACAGAAACACAGAGGCCGAGAACTTGAAAGAAGCTTGTGGCTGTACTAATGATACAATGTAGGAAATTGAATTACTAATATAATTTAATAATGTACTTAGGCCAAAATATATGCACTTTGAGCTTGGAGCTTGTCACTATTCAATAACAGGTTTATGAAGATTTGTAATGAGCTGATACTGAATTCTGAAATGCCTATCACTTGTGAAAATCTATGTCAACCTGAGAAACCCAACTCAATTTATTCAGTGTTCTTTGTTGGGTGTTTTTGCTATTGTCTTCCTGACTGAGATTTGGTTAGTCGGAGTAGTGGGCAGGCAAGAATTATGGAGTAAAATCACAGATAAAACAAGAGGAAAGGTGAACCATATTTAGATTAAATATTTGGGTAAAGTCATATTGTATTTGCTACAGGGCAATTTGGGAAGGGATATAAATGTAAAAGAAAACTGCTTGCAAAAATGTATATTCATACCCAATGTCTATTCATGCCCATCTTCAAAGAACCCAATTTTTAATTTTACAAATGAACATAAATTAAATAGGCTTTCCATATATTGTTTTTATAGATGATAAATATGTAATAATGATAAGTACGAGATTCTCAAAAGCATTAAAATTCATAATATTTGAAAAGTATAAAAGATTGAAAAGATAAACATGAATTACTTCTTTTATTTTCCAAATACAGAGATTACATACCCATTTTCTCTGTTGACATAGCTTAATAGTTTGGTGACATTAACATGCTAGAAAGATCTAGCTGTAGGGAAGGGGAAGAAATAGGAAGCATAACAACAGAAGGCAAGATTGAAAATTGTAGAAGTCATAAACTAATTTGAAATAAGGGTTAGCAGAGGTTAGTTATTGAATTTAATTCAAAAAAGAAAAATACTTTTTTCTACGCTTGTCTGAAAAACATGAAGCTTCAACTATTAGCAGCTTTAAAAGCAAAAACCCTTGTGTTTCTAATCTGGCCAGTCTATTGGGTATGGATAACCAACTTATAAGTGACAATATAAAGATGAAGCAAAGCCATCCATGAAATCAACTGAAAAATCCAGAGGTTCCTGAAAACCTAGAGTCTAATATGTTTGAGATTTTAGGAAAATTTAATTTATTAATATTATGTCTATGAAAGACTCACCAGGCTTCCTTACTTTAGTAAAATTTTATTTCATGTCTTACAATATTATATTCTTACCCAATTACACTATTTTAATAGATAACATATTTCATTTTTAAAATTCAACATTCAAGCTACATGTAATCTACTCAGGAGCTGTCTTAGAAGCATCGTCAGAATTATCATCATGAAAGCAAGACAGTTGAGCAAAAGGATCACAAACATAACACCAATGGTTAGATTCCTAAGCACTAGCAAAATGTACCCACTGCCAGCAAATTTTATAAATGAAATATATATATATTATATATATACACATTATATATATATGTATATTTATATATTTCTCTCAGAATTAGCAGTGCAATGCTGTCTTACCTTAAGAAAGAAGCTGACATAATCTGTCCTGTATAAAAGCTATTGTCACCCTGGAAGAGAGAAAGTTCAATATTACTACTATTGTTAAATGACTCATTTGTGATTAAAAATAAAAGAATAAGATTCTATAAAAATTGCTATTTTCATGGAAGGCCCCGGGAAGTTTAGAGGTTTGACAAGGTGTGTGGGGTGGGGACATCCTAGTGGAGACAGTGGGGGGCAGAGAGAAGGTATGGGATGTAAACAGTAGGACAGTAGACCAACAGGGGAATAAAATCTTAAGTATAAAAATAAATAAATAAATTTTAAAAATTGCTATTTTCATGCAACTGAATCATCCTTATATTTACATTTTAAAAATAGACCTAAAATAAAGGATATAGTTAGATAATTTATTATATATAAGACTTCTTTTGTTGAATTAAACTATATGCATTAAAAGTTGTCAAAATAAAAATTTAAATTACATGTAATAGAACAACACAAATGTAACACATATAATTACTTAGTAATGTTGATTTTATGCTAATCAATGAACTATACTTGAAAATATTTCATTTATGTTTTGGGTTATTTTCTCTATGATAGTAATTTTGGTCCATAGTACAGAGTTTTTCTTCACCTAAAAATGCATAGGGTAGTTTGTTACAAATTTATCCATGTTATTGATTTTTCCATCATCTATAAGGGCTTACAACATTCACAAGATTGTTCCTGCTACAACATTATAAATTCATTGCCCGGAACACAGTTTGCTATTGAATGTCTGCCAGACTATGTTAACAAGGGCATTCACAAGACATCCAAAGCTGTACTAAAGTGAAAATGGGAAACACATTCTGTAAAGGTTGCCTAATTCTAAAGTCTTTTGCATTTTCTTTAACCAAAGGAAGAATAAGAAGCAAATATGGCATTAATTAACACTAACACTTTCTTATAAACATAAAAGTAACTTTTATATCAATAAAAATTCACTGCTCTGGATTTTTAATGTATCCCTTAGAAGGAGCAAAGGTTGTTTTCATCAATAAAACCTCAAATAAATATTAATTTGTAATTTGTAAAGTCATATTGTAAAGTCTGTATAAAGACCGCAGTCATTTGTAACGTTTATATGCGCTTAGTTATCTACAATGGCATCATTGGCTCCTCTCAGCTGATGATTACCAGTTAAGATAAAATTGCATTGCCTTTTTTCATTGTAAATCTCATTTCAATATCATTCTTATTCAAGGTCAACTGGTTTATGTAGGATGATGTCACAGGTGAGGCAGGTACAGGATAGAAGGAGGCCTGTCATTGGAGGAGAAGGAAGGATGGGCGGGAGAGAAGTTTGAAGGAAGAGGAGGAGACTAGGAGAGAGAGGAGGAGAAGAGGAGACGAGAGAGGGGAGAAGCCATGGCAGGTGATGTTAAGATTCTGCTCTGTGTATTTACAGGTTGTTATTAATGTTCTCAAGGGATGGATGGTACTGGGCTTTGTATGTTTAAGTGGGCAATTATATCTTACCAATTGGATCTAAGATTATTGTGTTGTGTGTTCTTTTATGTGGGGGTTTGAGTGTAGGAAAGTGCGGCTGGGATGTGTTTCCGCCAAGATATCTAGCAGATATCTGGGGCACTGTGGTGAGGACCTAGTGGGTAAAAAGACACCAATACTCATTATTATTTTAATATTTTTACAACAGGTTTATAATAGACCTGTGTCATAAGTCAAACATTTCCAGTCATCATCATCATCACCATCATCATCACCACCACCACCACCACCACCACCATCATCATCATTCATCAACAACAACAGTATCAACAACATAGTCACACACATACACATGCATTTTAGCACCTCGTTTTCACAGTAATATCTGATAATCACCATATAGAATATGGCCATTTATTCTTTGTAGGGACAATCTCATATGCATCATGTTGAAGCATCCACCTGTCAATAAAAAGCTGATGGTCTATTAGCTCAGGCAGGAAATAGAAGGTGGGACACCCAGAAGAGAGAGATGGAATTGTGAGAAAGAATCAAGAAAGAAGGAATTTCACAACTGGGCTCTAAGAAAGTTGGACATATGAAAAGGGGGGGTAACTAACAACGTGGTGACAGACATAGAATAGAATAAATGTGTTATATAAGTCATTAAATAATCAGGAAATAAGCCCAGGATTATAACCTAGACATTTATTCCTATATAAATTAGCCTTCTAGATGTTATTCAGGAACTGGGATATGGGTGGAAAAGTCTATGGTTACATACTTGTGTGAATATCAACAACTGGAAACATGTTGAATATCCACGACTTTCAGAACCTTTAATGGTATATGAAGGCATGTTGAGTGATAATTCTATGTACTTAGGGAAGTTATCATGTGGTTGTACATGAGAGGTGACATACTTGAAAGCAAATATAGGGTTAAATAGGTGAAAAATAATTAGCCTTATTCCATATGTTAAAAGAAATAAAATAAAGCTACTTGAGGTTTTCTTCATGGATATGACTCTTGATGGCCCATGTCCTGGCCCTACAACCAAGCACTTTAAAAGAGCACTAAGTGAATGCCATGGGATTAAAAACCTCTGGAAAGTTGGAGAGAAATGTGGCAAGGAGGACAAGAGAAGAATTTCAGGGGATGGAATTAGTGATAGATTTGATTATTATACTTTATATGTATATGAATTGACTTCTCAAACAATAGAAAAAGGAGGGAAAAAACATGCTGTCAAAATTCTGACATGGATACAATAGATGATCTCTAGGTTACATTCCTTATACTGAAGCTATTGGCAGTTCATTGCCAACTGAGAATAACTTTTTGAGGCTATAGGAATATATGCAAGTCTCATGTTCCAGTGGATGGCCCTACATTCTTACACATGTAGAACTTAGTGTGATTTATAAAAAGAGACATGAAGCTGGGAAAGGAATATTTTGGTGAATGTCCTAGTTACTATTCTAATTGGTATGATAAAACATCATGACCAAGACAATTTAGGCTTATTGTTCCAGAGACTTAGAATCAATGATGATAGAGCAAAGGCATGAGAATAGGAACAGGAAACCTAGGGCTCACATCTTGAATGTCAAGCATGAGACAGAGTGCACTGAGAATGGTAAAAGGCTATTGGACTCTCAAAACCACACCCCCAAGTGACATACTTCTTCTAGCAAGGCCACATGTCCTAAAGATATACCTACCTAAAGATGAGCTACCCAAAGAGCTTTATGTACTAGCAACCAAGGTATCAAACATCTGAGCTTATGGGAGATATTCTCATTCAAATCACCATAGATAGACAAGGAAGTTAGAGGAGGGGAAGGGAGAAGAAAATCTCATATTCTGTGGCTATAAATATATAGATCCATTCCTTGATTATCTATCCTTTTTTTCGGTTTTGCCTATCCATTTTTGTGCCCTACTATGATGTCTATGTTATTATAGACAAGGGTGGGAAGGGCTTCCATCTTTGCTTTTATTGATCAGGAATCTTTGTCTATCCATGAACTTGTATGGTCCCTTAATATTTTAGAATTATAGTTATTGTCCTGTTAAAACTGTCATTGATATTTTGGTGAGTTTTACATTAAATATTGAGATTGCTTGAATAACTTGGACACCTTAACAGACCAGGAACCTGTGCTTTGATATATTTTTAACCTCAGCTCCTATAGATAGTGACCTTGGGACTGGATCTACCCTTAGAGTAGAACCCACCTTGAGGGCTGTGTCTATAGTGTATTTCAAGCCTCTGGACATCAGAATCCATTCACCTTTAAACTTATCCTATCAGGTAATTGGTCCCTTGAAACCTCAGTACTCAGAGACAAGGTTTGCCAGAGTTAAAAGCTGAAGTTTCCAAACCTGCACTATGTCCTATCTTTGTAGCAATAAGTTGATAAAGAATTTTGATGTGGACTTTGTTACCCTCCATATTCTCACATTATCTCAAGTCAAATAGTTGTTCATAATATACATTTTAATAAAATTTCATAATAGATTTGTCCTATTAATTTTAGTTTCTTAGTGATGTAAATGTTTTGTGTAAAACATGCATAAATATGTTAAAAACAATTCATAATTATAATTGCCTTCTATAAACCAGAGATAATATAAAAAAGCATGCATTGTAAATTTGTCATAGTTTTTGAACTGGTGGTAACAATTCATGAAAACTAAACACGGAGAAGTGATGTCGTTTATTAATATATATATTAATAAATATGTATATTTACATACATATTCAAACCTGACCAATTGAGTAAAGAAATATGTATGACATGGAATCAGGAGAGGGACATTTATGTTGGAGGAAGAAATCACATGGGCAGTAGTCGTGACAGAGGGAATCAGTAAGTTAGGGACAATTTAGTTAAAAGTAAAATGCTACATTTTTTGAAAATGCTATAATGAGACTCATTACTTCGTATAGATACTAATAAAACTTAATGTTGAATAATAATTTTGGAGTACACAAATTCCTTCTATGAAATGAATGTTGTCTATTGATATATATTACATTAAGAAATATGTACTTCCTGCAATCTTCCGCCAAAATTGCCCTGCTGAGCACTTGAAGTGCTTCAAGCATCAGATCGACCATGCTACATCACTACGCAGAATTTACAGCCGATAAGAAACACAAAACATGATAGAAAATGAAAGAGAGAAAGATTACCTTTCTCAAAAATCTATGCTCATCAGACTCTTAAATCTTGAATTCCTTTCCTTCCATATCATTCTTGATGTGGATCTTACAGGAAGAAAAATGGGTTAAACTGACTTTGCCTCACTGTCAAGAGAAACCTATGGTCAGGGACATATCTAATTCCCAGAGCTTTCATCATTAATATTTTATGAGTCTCAGTGATCTGTCCTATCTAAAAGAAAAATTTATCTTTCATTTGTGCAAGCAGTGTCTGCCGAGTAATAGATTCCATCTCTATAAGCTGGCGGTGAAATGCAAACCACAGCAAAGGTATCACGAAGCAAAGTATTCACTTTATTTCTTTTTACTGGAGTCTGGCTGCACTTTACTGCAGTTGCAAAGTCAGCCAAGCAAAGTAAAAGATCTTTGGGGAACAATGAAGAGAGTTCCTTTCCAACTTTTATCAGTCTATACTTGTGAATGTCTACTGTTGTTTAAAATGACTTTTAAAAGAGATGAGTAGTTATACACCCTTTTTTTTTTTGCAAAGCTTTACAAGAAGTTGCAATCACTGGAATATTATTTCATTATATTTTGTAAATAAATCCACTGGCTCAATGTTGGAGTTCCATTCCCTGTAGTATAGATATGAATAAATGGCAAATTAATGGTCACCAAACTCTTCCAATTGAGAGATATTAATTTGTGATTTGATTGAGCAGAGTTTCCATTCCCTTGAAGTTGGGTTTTCTGTACAGGCTTATCTGTGACACCCAGCCTAAATTCCTTGTGATTAATACATAGAAATGCCAAATAAGAGAGGATTCTAAAACCCAACTTCTTTGAAAGTAGAAACTGTGAAGCTCCATAACATTGATTCTAAAAGCAATTTCTTATATAAAATTTCAGAAGCATAGAGAACAAAACAAAAATTATATAAACTGAGTTAGGCCAAATATAACGACTCCTATACAGTAATGTTCACAAGCAGTCGGGTGAAAACAAAAGTCAAGAGTCGAAAGAGTTTGTAGACAATTTATCATCAGCATCTTGAAAGAAAGTAATCTAATTAAAATATAAATTAAAAAAGACATGACTTGATACTTCTCTAAGATAACACACAAACTACCAATAGATATATATGGGAATACTTGACATCGCTGAACATCAGAGAAATTTAGATTAAATCTATTATAAAATACTACATCTCATCAACTAGGAAAGTCACATAAAAATGATAAAATGATATGTCAGAGACGATGTAGAGAAAAGTGAATTCTAATGTAAAGTGGGTAATAATGTCAATAGTATAACTACTAAGAAGAACAATATGGAAGCTCCTATAATTTTCAAAATACAGTGGCCATATGATCCAGTAATCTTATTACGCATTTACAATCTCGGGAAATTAGATAAGGGGCATCTGGGCTGTTTCCACCTTCTGGCTCTTATGGATAAGGGTGCGATGAACATAGTGGAGTATGTGTTCTTAGGGTATGGTGGGGTTTCTTTTGGGTATATGTACATGAGGAGTATAGCTAGGTCTTCAGGTAAAACTATTTTCAATTTTCCAGTGTTCCACAACCTAACTAAGAGTGGATATAGAAAATGTGGTTCATTTACACAATGGAATACAATTCAGCTATTTAACAAGTTTTTAACAAGGACGGGGTTGGGGATTTGGCTCAGTGGTAGAGCGCTTGCCTAGGAAGCGCAAGGTCCTGGGCTCGGTCCCCATCCCCGAAAAAAAAAAAAAAAAAACCAAGGACATCATGAATGTTGCAGGCAAATGGATGTAACTAGAAAATATCATCTTGAGTGACATAACCCCTAAAAAAGATATATCCCTGAGAAGTGAATATTAGCCAAAAAATACAGTGTTGACAATGTACCCCACAGACTCAAACAAGTTAAACAATAAGAAAGGCCCAAGGAAGGATGTTTAAATGCAACTTAGAAGGGTGAACCAAATAGTCATGGGAGGCAGGGGGAGGAAGGACATGTGTAGGATAAGGGAGGAGGAGGAGAATAGGGTGACAGGATTCCTTATGGGAAGAGACAGGAGAGAGGCCCCCAGGGCCAACAGGGCCAGGAGAGTCAATGAAGACATGCAGCTGCCAAGGAGAGGGAATCTCTAGGAAGTCTGAGAGACCTGGGATGGGGGAGGTTCCTAGGACTCAATATAGGTAACATTAGACCTTAGTCACAATAGCCGACAATGGGGATATGGAACCTGAGAGACTACCTCCAGTAGGCAGATAGGAACCTCAGTGAAAGGATGGGGACACCAACCCACCTACAAAATTTTAGACCCAAAATAACTCTTTTCTAAAAGAATTGCAGTGATAAATTTGAGCAGAGCCTAAAGGAATGACTGACCTATCACTGGCCAAATTTGGGATCCATCCCATGGCGGGCATGACACTATTACTGATGTTATGTGACAGAAGCTTAGCATGCTCTGAGAGACTTTACCCAGCAGCTGACTGAGACCCATATAAAAACCCACAATCACTGAATGGACAAAGGTGAAGGACCCCAGTGGAAGAGTTAGGGAAAGAATTGAAGGAATTGAAAGGATGGCAACTTCACAGGAAGACCAATAGTGTCAACTAACCTGGACTTCTGGGAGCTACCAGAGACTGAACAATGAACTAAAGAACATACATGGGCTGGTATAAGGCCCCAGGCACATATATAGCAGAAGGCTGTCTTGTCTGGCCTCAGTGAAAAAGGATGTGCCTAATCCTGTCGAGCCTTGATGCCCCAGGGTGGGAGATACCTGGGAGGGCACTGTCTCAGAGGTAAAGAGGATGGGGCAAAGAACTCTGAGAGAGAAGAACATATGGGTGGCAGTATTGAGGATGTAAATAAATAAAATAATTAACTAAAAGCATGAGTTAACTGAAGAGGTATTTTCCATCCTATATTCATTGGCACATAATAGCTCAGAGACAATCGCCCTATATATCTATCTGTGAATAGATGGTTAAAGGAAAGGTAAGGGTATGATCCCTGATATTTTGGGTTGTGTGCCTAGCCTTTAATGGCTGAGCCTTCTTTCCAGCCTTGAACACATAGGCACAGGTGAAAATTTCCTGAGCAGAACACCAATGGTTTATGCTCTAAGATCAAGAATTGACAAATGGGACCTCATAAAATTGTAAAGCTTCTGTAAAGCAAAGGGCAGTGTCAATAAGACAAAACAGCAACCAACAGATTGGGAAAAGATCTTTACCAATCCTACATCCAATAGAGAGATAATATCTACCATATACAAAGAACTCAAGAGGATAGACTACAGAGAATCAAATAATCCAATTAAAAAATGGGATATAGAACTAAACAAAGAATTTTTGACTGAGGAATACCGAATGACAGAACACCTAAAACAATGTTGAACAACCTTAGTCATCAGGGAAATGCAAATCAAAGCAACCCTAAGATACCATCTCACACCAGTCCGAATGACAGTAGATGCTGGTAAGGATGTGAAGAACTAGGAATGCTCCTCCATTGTTAGTGGTAATGCAAGTTGGTACAACCACTCTGGAAATCAGTCTGGTGATTCCTGAGAAAATTGGACATAGTACTACCTGAGGACCCAGCTATACCACTCCTGGGAATACTCCCAAAAGATGCTCCAACATGAAACAAGGACACATCCTCCAGTATGTTCATAGCAGCATTACTTATAATGGCCAGAAGCTGGAAAGAACCCAGATGTCCTTCAACAGAGGAATGGATACAGAAAATGTGGCACATTTACACAATGGAGTACTACTCAGCTATTAAAAACAATGGCAACATGAAATTCTTAGGCAAATGGAATGAACTAGAAAATATCATCCTGAGTGAGGTAACCCAGTCACAAAAGAACGCATATGGTATGCACTCGCTGATAAGTGGATATTAGCTCCAAAGCTTGAAATACATAAGAAAAAATTCACAGGTCATGTGCAACTCAAGAAGGATACCAAAATGTGAATGCTTCATTCCTCTTAGAAGGTAGAACAAAATACTCACTGGAGAAAATACAGGGAGAATGAGTAGAGCAGAGAATGAAGAAAAGGTCATCCAGAGACTGCCCCACCTAGGAATCCCTCCTATATGCTGACACCAAAACCAGTTCCTCTTACTGATGCCAAGAAGTGCTTGCTGACAGGAGCCAGATACGGGTGTCCCCTGAGACGTTCTGGGAGAGCCCTACTGATATAGATGAGGATGCTTGCAACTAACCTTTTGACTGAACAAGGGGACACCAATGGAGGAGTTAGAGAAAAGACTGAAAGAGCTGAAGGGGTTTGCAACATCATAGGAAGAACAGCAATATCAACCAACCAGACCCCACCAGAGGTCCCAGAGACTAAACTACCAACCATGTACACATGGAGGGACTCATGACTCTAGTCACATATGGAGAAGAGGATGTCGTTATCCAGCATCAACAGAAGGAAAAGCCCTTGGTCCTGTGAAGGATCCTTTCCCCAATGTAAGGAATATCAGGGCGTTGAGCTGGGAGTGGGTGCGTGCGAGTGGGAGCAACCTCAAAGAAGGGGAAGGTGGAGGGGGTATGGGGCAGGAGGAAATGGCAATAACATACATAAATATCCAAATGTAAATGTAAATACATAAAATATCCAAGAAAACTAAAATTTAAAAATTATATATAAGATATTGATAGACATTATTTTTAGGTAATAAATATACTAACATTTTTGTCATTGAAACACCTTAGGAAAATAACAGAGTAATAATCACAATAAAAAAATGTATGATCTCTATCCAACCACCATGACCTGAAAGTCATCCATGAATGAATGAATTATTTCTTAAAAGATAAGTGCAATGATTTCATTTGTATGAAGCATCCAATAAGAACCAAGTTATCAGGAAGTGACATGGGACTGTAAGTTAGAGGAGATGTTCAGCAAAGGATATGAGATATTAGTTGGACTTGAGGGATAATTTCAAGAAATTTATTAAATAGTGGTTGCTATAGCAACAACTCCCTCTATTTCTAAGAGAATAAGAACATAAACATTTAAGTTAATACATGCATTATTTAACTTGATGTAGCCATTCCACAATGGAATGTGTCTATATTCTAAAATGTTATGATTTATAAACATGAATTAGCTGATCCATAAATTAACAACAACAGTAATGAAAGGCCAGATTAACCATGGGTGTGATTCTTCTGGGTATAAATAATCCACAGAATCAACTAGAGTCATAGAAAGATGCATGCTGTTCCTGCGTGTAGCTGAAAACTTGTGTGGAGAAAAGTGCTTAGTTCTGTAGGTATCAGAGGAAGCAGTGATCAAATGGGTCTTTGTTTTGGTAGGACATGGTCGTTGCTAGATTTCTCCTTCTTATTCTTATTACGGTCCAGTTGCAAGCACCCTTGAACTAAGTGTGAAGGTTCATCAAGAACACCCGATAAATAAGAAAGGGGATGTTTAGGGAGTGGAGGAAGCCCTATGTGAATGAAATAGTGAGTGAACGTGTGTTTTAACTTAGGTGTGAATATGGCCGGTCAAGGACTCAATGGCTTTTACTCATGAGGAATAGGCAAAGCTGTTATGCATATTGTCCAGGCTCATGAGGATTGACGGATGAAGCTTTCAAAGCATTCCTAGGGAGTCCACGTTTATGAATGATTCATCAGTATGTTTAGTTACTTGCAACTGTGGATTCACCCTCTGGGTTTACACAGACTCATACTGTTCACCAACAAAGACTAGCTAAACCCTTCCTCCCTTTACTGTACTAAAACATACTAAGGTTACAGGTTGCTATGGTAGTGGTCAGAGAATCCCACCTAATCACAGCTTTCTTATGTGAGTCTGTGTGACTGTCCTTTCTTCATTCCCTTACTGTCTCTAGCAAGAGGTTTAGGACCCAAATTGCTCAGGACACACCATAGTACACAATCAGGAAAAATGTGATATTGAAAGGGTATTTTCCTTCACTGCAGGACTGCTGGTCTCTCTCTCTCTCTCTCTCTCTCTCTCTCTCTCTCTCTCTCTCTCTCTCTCTCTCTCTCTCTCTCTCTCTCTCTCTCCCCTCCCTCCCTCTCTGTCCTGATTTTCTTTTTTGTTAGTATTCTCTTCTCATTTTTAAGTATATGTAATTATTTAATACCTTTCTCCCTAC